>NW_011335032.1:2301-5751 GCF_000735185.1 Notothenia coriiceps
ATATGATATGTTTTATAATGATTGATCATGAAAGTGTTCTCAAAGCTGGTAAAGGTGCAGCTAGTTTGAAGGACTTTGTATACTGCAGGGTAGCTTGTGGATTTACTCCAGGTGGAACTAAAGTCTGATTTAACACTTGATTATATTTCACATCATTCATCCACATCTGTAAAGTAACTAAAGGTATTAAATACATGTAGTGGAGTAGAAGTACACCCTTTACCTCTGAACTGTAGTGGAGTAGAAGTATGAAGTAGCATAACATGTAAAGTCGCTCAATAAGGTACAGTATTTGAGTAAATGTACTTAGTTACTTAACACCACTGTGTTAATATTATACCTCTAACATAGACTATTCAATCAAAACATCAATTTTTGAAGCTGGATCTGACTGTTTACCTTCCATAGTGTTATCCAGAGGTAGAATCCACTTTAAAGTGAGCATTTACTCACAAACACAAAGAGAAAATCCTCTCTCCTTACTCCTCTTGATGCAGTCCACAAAAAAAAGATTGTTATCCTTATTCCTGGTGTTTAATCCCTTCTTTGTGCCCGTCTATTCTCTGGAGATGTGTCCCCCTCTGTGTTTGCTGTCAGACTGAATCTCTGCTGCCTTCTCTCTCTCAGTCAGCGGGAAGAGAGGAGGGGCTTACACTGCAAATGCATGAAGAAAAAACGTACAATAATATGTCAAAATGCGAGGTTACAGGCAGAGCTGAGGAAATGTTGAAAAACACCTTGACAGCTGTGAGAAATATATCAAAAAAGCATAAAAACTGACATTGCAAGACATACGTAGTCCAACGTCGTAGAGAAGAAAGAGGATTTTTTGCAAGAAGGTGAAGGGGAACGAGATTCTGATTTTCAAAACAACTACCTGCTTCTATTTTTAGCCCCAAAAAGACTACATGTTGCCTTAATTTCAATCTTTGGTCTCCCTTAGCTTTATATATGTCTCTCTTTCGGACCCACTTCGCACTTGTGCTTTTAGTTTTGCTCTGAAAACTCAGCTGATTAATCCTCCCAAAGTTCATTGTGTCACAACCTGAAGCAGAGCTGTGAGGAAATGTCGCCACCTGTCGGTCCGAGACTGTAATTACAGAGAGGTGCGTTCACGGGTACATTCAAGTATGGACAGTGGTAGAAAGTAACCAAGTGTATACTCAAGTATTGTACTCAAGTACTTTTTTGCCATATTTGTACTTTACTTAAGTATTTCCATTTCATGCTACTTTATACTTTTTACTCCACTACATTCCGCATAATAAGTGTTTTTACATTATATGCTTTAAATTGATTTGATTCTTATATTTTTGTACTTTTAATTAAGCAAAGTCTTGAAATAAGGAATTTTAATTGTAACGCAGTATTTTAAGACGATGGTATTGTACTTTTAAAGGACCTAAATACTTATTCGAAACACTTAGTATGGAGAGCGGTACTGTGTTCACGTACAGAGCATAAGTACAGAGGATGCGTTTAAGAACAGCATTTTGAGATTTACCAAAAATGCTTTTTATATTGACTATATATTGGCCAATATCATTTATATACTATTGCTCGATTTATTTGTAGGCTTTGTATTTTTAAAGCTTTATTTATTTTGAGTATGTGAACTTTTTTTTAATATCTTTTGTATTTATCTTTTACTTTTATAATTATAATACATAATAAAACATGTTTATACTTGTATTTTAAATTAAATTAGATCCATATATTTACTCATTCAGGACGATCATTTTATCTGTGTTGCTTGTTTAGTCAGACGATATTAACATAATTACACACAGCGTAGAGCCATCATTTATTTCATATAAGGGATTTATTTACAACATGTACACATTACAATGTATTGAAGGCAGAGCATAGTAACAATATATAATATCAGTAAGCAAAGGCCTTGTAACGGTCTTAATCCATAATAAAACATAAGGAGTAATAAGTTAAATATATATATAAAACTTCACAGATTCAACAAGGAGTCTGTTTAACAGATGAGACGATGTTTTGTTTTACTTCTGAGCGAGTGTTAATTAATATTCGCCCCAAACTCTCACACATTTGTCACCTGGAAGCATTATTAACACGGACATTTTTGCAGTAGTAACTCCATATAAACTCAAAAACACATTTTAACATGAACGGCTTTTTAAATAGACTAATACATTTCATATCACTAATACTTTACTGACTCAGGTGTAGGAGAGTATTCCTGTTTTATCAGTATAACGTTATGCTACTTTCCAGTGTTGGTTTCTATAAGGTACTCTGTTTGACGTTTCTATTCTCAGATGTTGTAAAAAGAACTTTAGCTAGGACAGATGCACAGACAATCAGGAATGCCAGTTCAAGGTAGATCAAGAGGTCTCTCTGTCTCTCTGTTATTAGACTCTCTGGTTGTAGACCCTCTGGTATTGGACTCTGTGGTTGTGGACCCTCTGGTTGTGGTCTCTCTTTGGTTCCCTGAGTTTTGAGCTCAGCCGTGGAAAATGACAGTTAGGAGAAAACCACATTTTACTGATAACAAGGAATAAATACAGTCCTATTCTCCATCAGAAGTTGCGATGACCTCGCCTCTTTATTTACCATTCAAATTCATTTACAATTTGCATATTAAAGAAGTTTTACTTCAGATTCATCCTAATATTGTGTTGCAAGAATGAGTCCTAAAGATGAGAAATTAGTAAGTATTTTACCACTTCTGGTTCCCTCCTATAGAAGTCAATTGTTTCTTGAACGTGTTATTAGTCAGATGCCTGAAATAAGGTCTGTGGTTAACACAAGCTGAATAGATCTTAACGTCTTTTTCTACGACATAAAATCTGTCAGTAAATACCTCACTAGTGGATTCAAAAACAGTGGTTGCTCACAAGTGTCTAAATGAGACGACTAAACGTCATCACGCCCAACATTAGCCGCCTTTAGCTTAGCGGTGGTGACGTGAAGTCATGTGACCGTGCTGTAGTTCCTTTATATCCCAACATTAGCTACCTTTAGCTAAGCGGTGGTGAAGTGAAGTCATGTGACCGTGCTGTAGTTCCTTTATAGCCCAACATTAGCCTCCTTTAGCTTAGCGGTGGTGAAGTGAAGTCATGTGACCGTGCTGTAGTTCCTTTATATCCCAACATTAGCTACCTTTAGCTAAGCGGTGGTGACATGAAGTCATGTGGCCGTGCTGTAGTTCCTTTTTTGACCAACGTTAGCCGCCTTTAGCTTAGCGGTGGTGACGTGAAGTCATGTGACCGTGCTGTAGTTCCTTTATAGCCCAACATTAGCCACCTTTAGCTTAGCGTTGGTGACGTGAAGTCATGTGACCGTGCTGTATTCTTATTCTGACCATGTGTTTCTCTGCAGGAGTTGTATCTACGCCCTCCGGACTCGAGGTCAGCCGGTCCCTCTGGACATCGTCCTCTACGCAGCGGTGTTCTGCGCTCTGAACGGCTTCCTGCA
>NW_011335033.1:0-10546 GCF_000735185.1 Notothenia coriiceps
CTGCAAACTGTAACCGCTCCACCTCTCACAGCGGGAGGATAACTCCGGACATGTTCTGTGCCTCAGCAACGGCCGCAGGAATCAACATGTGCCACGTAAGAAAAACACACTTTCCTTTCTCATAGAGGAGTGGGAAATTAAATATATATGTATATGTTATAGTTTATATATTCATTTATATATGAATTATTATTAGAATTTTTACATTTTTTGTGGAAATACATTAATATTATTTTATTTATCTATTCTTAATTTAGTATTTTTCAGTATTCTAATTTATTCAGTATTTTTTATTGTATGTATTCTTTAGATGCTTAATGTATATACTGTATATATTCTCTACTGTGTGTATTTATATATTTCCTGTTTTTTTTCTTTTTTTTATTGTATTTTTATTATATTTTTAACTTGTGTGTGTGATACCCGTTTACTTTCTGCTGCTGTGCCAAAACTATTTCCCAATTCGGGATGAATAAATGATATCACATTTTGTATCAATGAAGACACTAAGACGTTTCACAAAATGCAGTTTATTTGATTTGTACAGGAAGTCCCAGATGGTTGCAGTGTGATTGCCGCGGGGTTAATATGTTTAGGCGTTAGCTGTAAATACATTCTTTAAATAAAGCCGAGTAATCCTGTGGAAATGTACTCCGAACGAAGAAAAACAAACGCTCTTTATAATCTCATATTTTCCGGCACAATTCAATTTTTCTTTCACAAATTGCACTTCCTGTTCTTCAAAGAGGCCGATGCATTCCCATGCTCTTGGGTAACAAGCTTCGAGGCTCCGTCAAAGAAGAAGTGCATTATGTTGTGGTCATGGCAACAGCTTTAGAAAAATAGTTACACACGCACTCAAAACAAACCGCTCATACACTCAAATCAACAATGAATGCAAAGTCAGAGTGCTGAGGTGGCAGCTGACCATGATATCATGTTTCATTTATACTCCTGAGAAAACCTTGGAAGACCTTTTAATGCTGAATAAAAAGCATTTCTGGAAGAGAGGTGGAAGAAGAACTGAGAACATGTTCTTAAAGAGGCTCTTTTAAGCTAAACGCTCACCTCTTTTCACCCTCTGTTTGAAACCAGAGCTCCGTCTGCTCTGATCGGTTAGCTGGCCGGCTCTGTTGTGATTGTTCAACCGCTTAGAGATGTCCCGCCCCTTAGCCTATCGCGTACAATGTGTTGGAGCGCTAGCAAATAGAAACACAAGTGTTACCAGTGATGTCACTATGTTCAGAAAGTAAACAAAGGAGTCCAATGGAGGCGCTTTAGGCAGGGGGGGGGGAGAGAGAAACTTCCACTGAAGGAAACACAGGGATTTTAGTCTTTGCAGACCAGTAACATGCACAATAAACTAACACACTACAGGAAAGGGAAAGCATAAAAAAGCCCCTTAAAGTATATTTTGATGATTTGTACTTTACTTGAGTATAATTTTAAATGCAGGACTTTTACTTGAGTGTTTTTACAGTGTAGTATTGCTGCTTTTACTTAAGTAGAATATGGTGTTCTAGCACTTATCTATAGTCTGGTTTATAAAAATATCACTTGTGTTTCGTCTCAGACTGACAGCGGTGGCCCTCTGGTGTCCCTGAAGGACGGAGTATGGTGGCTCATAGGGGACAATATTTGGGGAGAACACTGCAAAGAGCCGAACAGACCAGGAGTTTATGGAAACGTAACATACTTCCTGGACTGGATTTATCATCAGATGAAGGTAAAAAAAAAAAAATTATTTCTACAAATATCATCCATCTTCTCCCGCTTATCCGCGTCGGGTCGCGGAGGTAGCAAACATCAGATTCCACTAAATGCTCCATGTTCTGTTTGTCTAATATACAGGGCTAATATCTTCACTTTGTATTCTCAATTCAAGCAGAGTTTATATAATGTGTTACTAATCTTTATTGGGACTTTAAAACAACTTTATCCCTACTGGAACTCATTTTTAAATATATTTTTTCCTCAACAGAAGCATCAAGATGGCTGATCACGGAACCAACGATGAACCATTTCAGATACATTTTTGTGCAGAGAAACTTTTTTTAATCAGTCTTAATATGTGTATCAGAAATATAACTTATTGCCTATATATTGCTGTTCTTTCATAATTTAATGCAGAATGTTTTTGCTCTATATGAAGAAGCTCAAATTAACAATGTGTTCTTATCATTTCTTAAATGTATTTCTTTCTTCTATTTTGTCTTTAATTAACAGTTATTATGTTTGTTCCATTTTTATATATTTTTGTGAATTTTGAAGATTTTTTTTTTGTGTAAATATTTTTGTGTCATGCTTTTCCGGTTATTATCCGTCCCCTTGTGTGTTATGAAGGTTTTTATACATGTAAACGGTCTGCAGAGTCACAAACCCTCAAAGTACACCCTGTAGCGAGTAAAACTCTAACACAGAAAGGTGCTAGGGGAGCTTCGCTGCGGCGAAACCAACTGTGTAGGTGCACCGCGTTTGGTGGTGCGGGTGCTAGTGGAGCCTCGCAGATGGGGGTGCTGCAGCCCCCTCAGCATCCCCTCCTTCCCGCGTCCATTCGCGATGTCTCGCTGTCTCGCAGACCCCACGCAGCAAGCAGGAAATGAACTCAGCTCACACTGTCTGCTCCTCGCAGCAGCGAGCCGCGCAACGTCCCGCCAACACGGCACCCAGACCCCACGCAGCATTCTCATCTGTTTTCATTACTGGTGTCATTTTCTGGTTGGTAACAAACGCCATGGTAACATATTATTACTGATGTTCCGCTGTAACGGTGGTGATCTCATCAGAACAGAGTGGGCGAGCTGACCAATCAGAGCACAGTGGGCGAGCTGACCAATCAGAGCACAGTGGGCTCATAGGGAGGGGGAGGGGCAGGAGCTCCAACAAGCCGTTCAGGACAGAGAGTGAATACACATACTATACAGAGATGCTGTATGAGAAACCAGTGTGAGTTTGGAAAATTGCACAATATAAATCTATTCTAGTAGACCTCAACAATGGAATTATGATCAGTAGAAATGGTCATGACACGGGACCTTTAATATGTATGTTAGCCATTAAATGTAAAAACCACAAGATTTCTCTCACAAGTCACATCAAACTTGTCCCCACTGTCTCCTAAAGGATGCTTTTGTTCTTGATTTTTCTCACACAAAGACATCTTTATTCATTTATTACATTACATTTTTGATTTGGTCACAAGTGTTTGCGGCACAAGCAGGATTTTGGCACCAAAGATATCACTTATAAATAAGCCAACATTCAAAGACAACTTTGAATTTTGAAAGACATTGAGATCTACTGTAGCATGCGTCATATTTACTCATTAAAGTATACGTATGACCTGTCACTAGTCTAGTGTAAAATGACACCTAATGTTTTATTGCTCACATCAGCACAGCTAATCGTAGTCCACTGAAGGAGTGTGTGTTTGTCTCATATTCAAAAATAATGTTGCCTCTAATTGTAGTGTTTGTATAAAATAGAAATGCAGTATAAATACCTACAGAAGTGTCTAAAAATTAACGATTTGGGATTACAATACAATTACATTTAAATAAACGTAGACAGAATTAGTAGTACAATTAAATTGCATAACAGATCAAGAAATACTGATCTCTAGTTTCATTATACACTTTTGATTGACTTAAGAAACAAAGTGCATTTCAGCAGATGACGTCTCCAACAGCTGATTGTGTGTATCTGCAGCCGTTTCTCAATGTTGAGTACACCTGCTGCAGAGCCACTATTTCAACTATACTACGTCATCGAGTGGCGCCGAATGCTGGGTCCTTCGGCGCCACTCGATGGCGTAGTATTAGTTGAAATAGTGGCTCTGCAGCAGGTGTACTCAACATTGAGAAACGGCCAGTGTGTGAGCAGAGACTCAAAGGCACTACAGGATCTGTAAACGTGTGAACAAATATTCTTCTAATAACAGTGATCGTTTGAGCAGCTTTTCTCAACTCCAACACACACAGGCAGGCTTTCAATTTAACCTAACTTCAAAATAGAGTGGTCCGTATAGACGGAAAGGGGTCCGCATTTCACCACCTCCGCTTTACTCAACAGCTGTTGCTAACGAGTGTCTAAATGTGACGACTAAACGTCATCACAACGAACATTAGCCGCCTTTAGCTTAGCGATGGGAAGTCATGTGACCGTACTGTAGTTCCTTTATTGCCTAATGTTAGCTTTTTACTTCAGAAATCACAAAGTAGAGTTAATATTTCTGCAAAATCCAATGAAAAATCGAACTGCTTTTTGAAGAGGGAGCCCTTTGCCATGCTAACTTCTTGGACAGCCTACAAAAAAAACACAATTCCTGCACCACTTTATATAAGAAGGCACCAGAAGCATTCCTTCATTGATCACACACTGTAGTAAATCAGACTGAGAAGGCACATTGTTGCATTTAGACATGAACAAAACACTGTTTGCCTAGAGAGACAAAATCAGTAGTTATAAAATTGTTCAAAATGCATCAATTGTTGGTAAGCATCTTGTGATTGTCTGTGAGGAAGATGTCCTACATTTCCCAGAATACCTTTTGAGAGGTCTCAAGAAAAAAAAGCATGAATTTGATTTTAGTGCTCTTTCAAACTGCACTCAAATTGAGTCCGTGTAGTTGCAATACTGAGAGCAAACAAGAGTTTCCAGGTGAGAAAAAGCAACTCATACCCATCAGTAAAAACTGTCCTGTAGCTACAAACGTTATGAACTTTTAAAGCTGCAGTCGCTGTGGAAATTGCATATTTTCTTTGTCACATATGACGTGTTGTGAGAACAAGAAAGAGGCACCATCAAAGAAAACATTTGAACCATGAAGACCACAACAGCTGTTTTTAGGCAATGTTTTTAAGACAATGTTTTTGTGATGGATTTTCCCATCAGGGGTCAGTTTATCTGTCTGTGTGTACCTCCATGGGGTAAAACTGAAGAGTGCAGTTTAGTGTCAGTCAGGCTTTCGGCGGCGAGCGTCACAACTTTCTCCGCCTCCGTGGATTGTGTGTGTTGCTCGCTGCTCCTCGGCCCGTTCCCTCTCAGTCACTTGATGCGGTGTCGGACCAGCGAGGACTCGTCGGTGATCTCCCCGGAGCGCGCTCTGCAGCGGCAGGGCAGCACCAGCAGCAGCAGCAGCACCACCAGGATCACCGCGCACACCGCCATCAGGGCGTAGGAGATCATCCAGAGGAGGGGCTCCTTCTGAGGCCCCACGGAGCAGTTAGACGCCACGTCTGCTGCTGAGAAGGGCCCCGCGATCTCTGAGAGGGCCACCCCCCCGCTCACTGAGGAGGAACACAGGATAGGAAAGTGTTAAAGAGCCCCTATTCTTCTTTTGGGGGCGTTCCCTTTCCTGTAGTGTGTTCTATAGGTTTGTGATGTAAATAGTCTGCAAATGCTTAAATCCCAAAGTTCCCTCAGAGGGAGTTTCTCTCCGAGGCACTCCTCCCAAAGTCTGTCATAAATGTTATCCAGTTGTAAGACTGTCATGATTTAAGTTTTTTACATTTTCATGGAAGCAAGCTGAGGACATTTTAGCACAACTCCAACCCCTTTGAAACATCAGTTGCATGAGCCGTATCTCAAAAACAGATTTTGTTTTATGTGAAACTGCTTTATTCAGTGTTTTTATTAATTAATCTTAACCGGGAGAAGCTGACTCCAATGGCGGTTAAGACAAAAACTCCCATGCTTCTTCCTGATACCCCCAGACACTGACTATTGCACTATATAATTAGTACAATTTCAGTCCTAAATACAGTTAAACAAATGTATCTCAAACATGTGCATACTGCATACATATCGTTTTTTGTAAAACTAAATGAATAATCGCTCTCATGATATTTGTGGTAGCTTTTTCATTTAAGGGTATTTGTTTTACTCAAAGGCAACTCATTAACATTTGAGGATGAGAAGAACAATTATTTTCTTTTGAGATTTAACCAGCCAGTACAGAAATGAAAGCTGGCAACCCTCCTGTCACAAGCCTGCATCCTTCAGTCTGTTTGCTTAATACGGAACAAAAGTGATCTTTGTACTTTAATAAAAGAGAGGAAAGCCTCGCCCAAGCTTATATTTACATAGAAACACAGGAAAGCTGCTAAGGTTTAACATTTACTTGATTAACAGGATATACTCAGGGTTATGGTCAGTGAACCTGCGAGTACTGGTAAATAATACATTCTACTTCTCCATAAGTAACCAGTTGAACAAGGCACTTCACAGCAAGACTGTAAAGTGTGGGAAGTTAAAGAGGACATATTATGGTCATTTTCCACAATCCACAATCTGTAATACTTCATGGAGAAAAACCCTCTTGTTGGCAGATTACCATTCTAACCATATTTTGATATACACAATAACCAATTAGTTTAATTTACAGTTTTGGGAATCATTAAATGATCTGTTTTCCAGACCCTTTATCTCTTATCAATAGTCGTCTCATGTACCCTCACCTGCACAGTTACTGAGAGCGAAGCCCACTCTCCGCTGGGCTCGGTCAAACACCACGTAGAAGCCCTCCATAACGGTGGCACCGATCACCAGGCCATTGGCTGACGACGACAGTCCGAAACGAAAGCAGTCCAACGTGCCGTCCACGT
Source organism: Notothenia coriiceps (assembly GCF_000735185.1). NCBI lineage: Eukaryota > Metazoa > Chordata > Actinopteri > Perciformes > Nototheniidae > Notothenia > Notothenia coriiceps. Next base: position 6,606 of record NW_011335033.1, read on the forward strand.
CTGTGATTGGCTGGATGTACAGCTGCGAGACGACAGAGGAGAATGAGTACCGAAGAAGAGGGTTTGTGTCCCTCGGGGTGATGGGATGTTGTGTCTATCCAGGTACCTGAGGCAGGATGGTGATGCGGAAGGACTGGCTGGTGTTCGTGGCCCTCAGGTAGATGGATAGTTTGGGGAAAAACCTCCAGGGCGTCTCTCCCTTCAACCAGCACGCATACTTTCTGCCATCCCAGAACCCTGATGAAAAGTCCTGGATCTGAACCAAAGAGAAACAACACGGGAACAGAGGGAGACAGAAGGTCAGTTCAGCAACAACACAGGCTTTCTGTTTCCTTTCATTTACCCACTTGGGATTCATCTGCAAGGTCCATTAATTAAAATGTTGCTTCAAGCTTCCAATGAACCTTGGGCTCTGTTTGTGTGCAGCTACAAAAAGGCGAAATATGTGAAAAGCAGCTGGAGGAGGAAAAACAACAGGCATACACACACATATTTTTTACAGCGGGAAAACGTGTGATCCTTCCCCTCAAAGCTTCTGCGTCCTTGAGCGCTGAGCGTGAGCTATCCTCCCCTGCATCGCTTCCCTCTGACAACACGTTTCATCCCTTACCAGAGAGGTGCGTGTGATGGCGTCTACCACCGCGTTGAAGACGTTGACAGGAAGACGGAGCAGTGTCGTCCCGCTGTCGACTATAGCTTTGTCCGTGTTGTACTGAAAGAGACGGAGCAGTGCAGTGTAAGAGCAGTTCAGTTCAACCGGCTCCTGAGGGGGAGGTTATCACAGAGTAACCCTCCAAACCATGGTTACTCTTGATACAATCGACTTGTCTGCTTTAAGGAATGCATTAGTTTGAACTGTACCTCTCTGCAGTCCAGGTCCAGATTCTGGTCGCCCACCTCCAGCTTCAAAACCTCCACCTGATAGTACCACTCCTCTACGATGGGGGTGTACCACACGGACCCCTGATACAGAGCCGGCTCAGCCCCGCCTATGATCTGAGGAAGAACAAAATATGCGTCAAAACCATAATATATAAAGAAAAGTCGGTGCTATTGATGTGAGTCTGTCTGTCAGAACAAGCAGCACGTATGCATTTACATTTTAGGACAGGAATATAGGCTCCCGATCACCAACGTGAAACAGAATGGTTGTCACGGTAACAACGGTTGCCCTCCTCTCCACTCGTGTTTTTAGACATAAATCTAAATAAGTATTATTAAGTGTATATAATCCCTCTACAGTTTAAGAGAATTCATAAACCCAAGCTCCCTGCCATGTGATCCATCTGCCTGAGTCAGTGGGTCACCTGCTGGAGTATTACAGTGACAGACCTGCTCTCAGCAGGATGCTATCTTAGCTTAATTAGCTCGACTCTAACTACACCGGGCCTGCAGGAGAGGAACCACACTGAGGAGGACAGCAGCTTTTATGTTTTAGAGATCTAACAAAAGGTGTTTCTTAAACCAAATGGACGTGCTTGTCCTTCACTGCGAATGCGACCCAGGTATCCACCAACTTGCTTTTTAAACTAATGAACCAACAGCACTAACGAGGGTATGGCCCATTTGAAGTGAGTATGATGTATGCATTTTTCTTGTTGTTCCGAGTTTGTATCTTGATGGTTAACTGCACTTATTGTGAGTTGCCATGTATGCTGTTGTGCAATTTTAAGATACCTTATATTCTGCTGGTTAGATTTACCTTTATTAATGCAAAAATAATTTCTTCTTTATTTTTACATTTTGCATTAATAATCTCAATCACCATAATACTTAGTAACTTTAAAATGATGTAGTGAAGTTTACTTCCAATATGATGTTCCACAGACTGTTTGGGTCAGAGGTTTGTTCTTTGTGCAAACTTTACAGTCATACCCAGCCCCTCCTGACTACTCACAAGACTGCCTCCTATGGGGTCCGCTGTGCTGCTGGCTGACAGCCCAGCACCGCACATCTGGAGGGAGAAGATGTCTGGGATTCCCAGCTGCTGCACCAAGGAGTCGAAGAAAGGCTCCACGGACGAGTCAGGCTAGATGAGAGACAGTGTGAAATAATTAACTCATGTTATAAGATGTTACATTTTCCTTTTAAACCAGAGCCAAGTCTGCTCTCTGTCTCGGTTGCGATTGGTTAACTGCTTAAGTATGCCCCTAAGCCTATCACCTGCAACGTGATGGAGCGTTAGCTAATCGAAGTTCTGATTGAAACGATATTCTGACCACATGTGTACGATGGTGTGAGGATGCTCTCCCTGCTGTTAGGTTTTCATGTCAGTGTTGTGTTATCATGTCATGACCAGACGTCTCAGGAAGTTTAACCTGAGGAGACGGCAGCAGCACCAAGTGATCAGCGTGCGTTTATCTGCCCAGCGGTCACTGGCATGTGGTCCTAAAAGTCGCTGTAGTCGGCACAGAATGAAAGAATGCATTGTGCCGGTTTACGTCATTACAGTCTCTTCAACACTAAATATCCAAAGCACACGCTGGGCAAAGCAACTTAAACTGGAAATCTATATTAAAGAAAAAAATGTAATTAATACGCCTTGCAGCTGAAAATCATAAACACAAAACTGTTTCTGTTGTCCTGTGAAAGGTCCCTGACTACACCTGGATAAGATCTCAGTTTAAAAAAGTTATTCATGTTTAACAGACATGTGTGACAGCAGGAAGTCATGACATAATTCAGAATTAACTTAAAAAAACAGATTTTATCGAATCACTTTTTGTTATGCTCTCTGTGTGCTCACTCTTAAGTTTTCAATGTGTCTGTTACTTCTGCAAATAGACTAAATGTAGTAGAATAAACCGTACATGCTTTCTTTTGATGGTTTGACCAGTGCATCTGCAAATGACTCTTACCGGGGTGAATTTATACTGTCAGTGTTGATTGTAAATCAAAGTATCAGCTACTCTACATTTTAAAATCTCTTACCCGTGCCAGCATGGGGTAAGCCAGACCCAGGATGCCCTGCCAGTTGATCCCGGGGAGGAAGAAGCCTTCGGAGGACAGGATGGCAGCGATGTTGATGATGAAGGTCCCGTTGGGGCCGTTGGGGATAGAGACGCGGTCGATGCCCAGTTCACCTTCCCAGTTTCCCTGCGTGTATCTGACACCCACAGTCCGGCCGACTGACTGGTATGTACTGGAGCTGAACACAGGGGCAGACATGAGAACAGTTATAAAGGCCTGTGGTAGGGAGCTAGAACGCTACATTTGACGTATTCAGGCTTTGGGAGTAACAGATGACATGTACGGTAAAAGGATCACGCAATCAGGATACAAACAAGCTAACTGTATTCCTTTACAGTTACATCAAAGAAGATGTAATCAGATTACTGCTTCATTTCTTAAAGGTCCCATGTCATGCTTTTCTGGTTATTACCCGTCCCCTTGTGGGTTTTTATAAACGGTCTGCAGTCACACACCCTCAAAGTACACCCTGTAGCGAGTAAAATTAGCACAGAAAATACCTGTCTATGCTGCCCCAGAACGCCTCGTTGGAGATTTCTCTTTTTCCATTTGGTTCCGGGAACCAAAATGGACCAATCCGGAGCTCCTCACACACCAGGACCTTTACGGCCCCTACACACGGCGGCGTGCGTTGTCGCTCGCTGACGGGGGGGGGGGGCTGAAACTCGACCAGCAACCAATCACATGAATCTCCCGCCCCAGACACACAAGCACGCGGTTTGATTGGCTAGAGCTTTTACTGGCATATGATTGGATTGGCTGACGCCTCCATCGAGGCGTCAAAAGTAGAAAATTGCTCTACTTTTGCAGCGAGCACCGCGAGAGAAGCTACGCTTTGCTCCCACAATGCAGTTCGGCGAATCGTGACCTCACCCCATTCAAAGTGAATGGGCAGAAGCGTTGAAGCGGCAACGCACGCCGCCGTGTGTAGGGGCCGTTAGTGTACATTTTCAACGAACAGGGAGTCCCCA
>NW_011335034.1:0-2610 GCF_000735185.1 Notothenia coriiceps
GCCGGATAATAAAGACATATTCATAATATTTAATAAAGAAGTGCTAATTAATGGAAAAACTTCTTTTAACAGCTTAGTTGGAATCGGGTCTAAGATACACGTTGATGGTTTAGAAGAAAGAATCATTGAATTTAATTGTTCAAGGTTTATGGCTGAAAAGCATTCTAGTTTACTATCTAGTGTAATATTAGAACTTACGTTTCCGGGAGCTGTTGATAACACTATACTGGTCAAAGGCAAGAGGTCATTAATTTTGTTTCTAAGAGCAACAATTTTATCGTTAAAAAAGCACATAAAATCATTACTACTGAGTGCTATGGGAATAGAAGGCTCAATCGAGCTGTGGCTCTCTGTCAGCCTGGCTACAGTGCTGAAAAGAAATCTTGCATTATTCTTATTCTCATCTATTAATGAAGAATAGTAAGCTGCTCTCGCTTTACGCAGTGCTTTCTTATATTCATTGAGAGTAATATGCCAAATTAAACGAGATTCTTCAAGTTTAGTGGAACGCCATATCCTTTCAAGTTGTCTCGACTTTTGCTTTATTTTGCGGGTTTCGGCATTAGCTATGCCATGGAGCTAATCTATGTTGTTTTATTTTCTTCTTTTTCTCACTAACATGACCTCGAGGCCGTCACATTGTGGTTATGCTTTAACATATTGTTCCTTAAGCCCACACAAATGCAGACATGCAATATCGTCAAACATAGTTGTTGCACTTGAAAGAGTTGGGATTGTTTATAAGCTGAAGAGCTTTTTGATGGCTTCCATCAGTGAGGGGGACTTCTCAAATTCGGTCCCAATTTCTTGGAATTATGTGTTTTTACAATACAGAATTGGTCGTTAAATGCATGGTGATTTTCCTCAGTAAATGTCATATTGATGGTGGCAGTGTGTAACCCAAGTGTTAGTCTACCTGTGTGGAACAGATGTGCTCACTAGAGGGCAGGTTTGGATCAATTTTCTTTATGAACTAGATTATGTGGGGAAAAAGGTAATAATTAGTTTAAGTAAAGCCTATTGTTAACCTGCCATAATTAAAGAGTCTAAAAGTGGCTTTTAGGCATTTGTACTAAGTGATAACCAGCAATTACATCTGTGCAATATGTTAAATGAGAAGAGGTAAATTCATTGGGCAGCAGTGTTGCTCCTGAGTCCCAGCTATTTCTTTTAGCAGTGTGCAGACAGTTCAATCTTTTCAATGACTCATCCCTCGTGTTAAACAGGCAGTTAGCTAGCAGCTGAATAGATTCCACAGAGATGACATCGCGACATGATCTATGATGAATGTGCCTTCTCGATATTTAGCAACAATGTCTTTTCTGTAAAATAGTGCTTGTTAATAAAGAAATGTTCCTGGATGAATGCAGAGTGACGGTTCTATTATCTAGTGACACATCTGTTATGAGCTCCCTCTGAAATTCCTCACATTGGTGATTAGAGTTAAGGCATTGTGGCAGGAGAAAGGACAGATCGATTCAAAATGCTCAGCAGATAGAAGCACAGTTCTAGATGTTAGTTGAATTATATTTAATGGAGTATGGAAAGCAGCTGAACAAGTTGTAACGGCTGTCCACATTTGCTCACACAGCAGATTAAAGTAGCTCTACTTCTTTGCTTGTCTGTTGAAAAAGAGCAGATGTAATGGCAACGTGCCTTAGAGCAGTACGATCTGCTGGGGCTTAATATAGGGGAGAAAAATGCAGGACTTGTCATCAATATTTAACAATACCAAAAGAAGCCTGGATAATCGTTGTGTTCTCGCATTATGAGCAACATAATCCTTAAAGACAAGTGTCTGCTGCTCTGCTCCAGCGGAGATGGCTAGTTTGGCAAGCACTTGCAGGAATTGTACAGTAGGCTACTGTAGCTAGAATTATTTTACAGAATTCGAATGATCCACAGACTAAAGCAGTGTTTCTACAAAGCATACTTGAAATTGTTTGAAAATGTTAATTTATGTATATCAGTTATGCATGGTCTCTTAGCCTCTTAAGCCCCAAGTCTGTTGTTCAGGTTTCAGGCTCGAAAATGACATTCCCAGAACAAATGACCATATCTTCCCTTCTAAAAGGGTTAAATTAATAATATTTGTTCTCAAAGTAATGATAAACCTGTGAGTTGGATGTAGAAAAGTCAGAATCAATATAGATGTTTTTTATTTTAAAGAAAATTCAGATTGAACATGGTAAAAAACTGTAAATTATAGTGTCCTTCCAAAAATTTGTTTGTACTTATAGTGAAAACTAACCTTGGATGATGGGTTAGTAGACTAAAAGCTTTAGTAATCCAAAGTAAAACATATAATAAGTACCCTGTATCAAGATTGATGCAAAACAAGTGCTATTTGATCTTTTTAGACAGATTTAGCAAAAAAACCCTTAGGGTCCATTTGGTTGGATTTTCCTTATCTCTGGCCCCCCTTCTTTGATTTTGACATCTCTTTCTGACCGTTGAGCCAATAGAATCGAAGGGAAATTGTCCCGCACACACTCATGTTTAAAAAAAAAGGGCATTCAGTCTTTCTACAGAGCGTAGGAATGGCCTGCTCTACTATTTTAAAACGGAATTGCAGTTTTATTGCTTATAGATTATCAGAACATTTCAAAG
>NW_011335035.1:0-4277 GCF_000735185.1 Notothenia coriiceps
AGAATAGAGAGACTCAGTGAGCTAAAGGACTCTCAGTGTTATCTCAGTGGGTCTCAAACGTTTTGGTCACCATTAATGTAAACAATTATTTCCGAGGCCCCACGTTTATATGATCATTATAGTTATAAAACAATAAGAGAATAAATTAAAAACAGGTATGACATACTATATGACATTAAAAAAGAATAACGTTAAAAAGGGAGTGATTTGTAAAATATCCATAAAGAAAAAGTAAATCTGTTTACAGTTCTGTTTCAAATGGGTGTTGAGAGATGTATCCATAGATCTCTTTATTTTGCTCTCAAAGTGCACCAGATAGATGCTTTTAACTTCAATATTTAAAAATCTTCCCGGGGGAGCTTGCCCCCGGACCCCCCTATGTGAGGTCCACACACCACCTATAAAAATAGAACTTTAACCCTGCTTACACCTATATGCCGTGAGCTGATTATCGAGCCTTCATTGTAACAGTCGCGGGTACATTGTGTATTCGCGTGGGGATTGTTGCAGTAGAAAATTCCACTGTAGCGACCGGTACATTAATGAGAAACCCTAAATGTTTGAGCACCCTCTATGAAACGTCAAGCTACCCCACAGCACCCCCAAAATAAATCTCTGGCGCCGCCACTGAGCCTGACTATTTGTGTAGGGGGGGACCCGACTTTTTTTTTTCTCCAAAGGGGGGGGCCTGACAGAAAAAGTTTGAGAACCACTGGCCTAAACTAGCATTCATTTTGTTAATGCTATTTAATGCTAATTTTGTTAATTGTTAATACTGTTGAAACAGGCAGCATGTGTAGTGTTAGGTTTTTGACTTTGCAAATCCATTGGATCATCATTGGTCTCATTTCAGTCAAAGCAACATCCCAACCATAGACTTCAGGATAACCAATAGAAAAGTGGGATCCCAAGCCTTTAACCTTTGCATTTTTCGTTAATTACCTCAATAAAATCTGTCAGTTTTCACAGATCCCATCCAAAGCAGAAATAACAAAAGAAATCTCACAATTAAGGAAAGCACACATCCTATAAAAAGGTTTTAATTCTGAAAGGAGGACAAGATGACAAGAGCCAGGGGTACTAAATACAAATAATAGAGCAGTCCCACAGCATGTTGGAAGGGTGTCAACATAAAATTGCATATTAATTATTTTAGAAAAATTAAAGCATACTCCATGTCACATTAGATTGTTGTAGTCTTAAAACAAGACAATTTCATAGTCAGAAAAAAAAAAAGCAGGTTAAACAATGCTAAACACTTCCTTTAAGTTACTATATGGGACAAGACATTCTGTTAGGGCCTCTGATAGTTCACACAGCTGTGCAACTGTTCCACTAATAAGAGGCATTGGTAACAGTATGTTACTGTATGTTGGTTTTACTCTACACTCCATAAGCTCAGTGGGTCATGCACTTCAGAGACGATCACTGCACATGCAATCATTTCTCATATGGAATCTATTGTATGCTGCGGTAAACATCTTAAACCTGTTAACTCAAACCGTTACCCTGCTCAACAATTTAAAATGATGGACAACACAGGCTTCATCACAGTTAAGATAATACACTAACTGACAAATCAAGCTCATGAAACACACTCTTCAGAATGTACCAAACCAGTAAAAAGAAAACAAAAAAAGACTCAAGATTTAACAATTTGTACATTCTAAAGCTGAACCAGGTTGATGACAAACATCAAGAGTGAGTGGAAAAATTCAAAAGTGAGAAAGCCAGTCGTTTTCAGGACATCTGGGATGGAGACAGCTGGGCCTTCCTCATGGATCGTAGGGCTTTCTCTCTTAGGTGCTTCTCCAGGTCGGCCAAGCTGTCCTCTACTTCACTATCTGATTCCTAAACGGAAAACAGCATGAAATACACGCAACTCCACTAGCCACTTGGACACAAATACAGAATGTTGGTTATATCTGTCCCGTTGAGCAATAGGCCTGGAAAGCTAAAAAACAAAGAAACTAGACATCACCTTTCTTGACTCTCCGTCCTCCGCGCCGTGGTTTTCATGTGCATCACCGGTCACAGCACTACCACTCTTCTCCTTCTTATGCTTCTTGTGCTTCTTGTGTTTCTTCTCTTTCTTGTGTTTCTTTTCCTTCTTCTTTTTCTTCTTCTTTCCACTGCCATCAATATCAGAATTCTGCAATGAAACAGATTTTTAAGGTTAAAAGTATTTAAAGGTTAACAGTGCTACTAAAAACACTGCAAACGATAAGAAAGAGATAATGAGAGCTAATATAACCAGAGTACACATCGTAAGGTATTTGCATACTTAATAATAATTCAACCTTCTCCAATAAGAACTAAAACACATTTGATAGTTGTTTTTTTTACTAAATGCAATCGTCCTTGAGTAAACTTAGAAAAAATACCCATAATATTCAAGACTCAAGTTATAAACCAGAAATATATGTATATATATGCGCAGCCAAACAGACAACCATATAAGTAAATAAGCTAAAATGTCAAACCTTGCTTGGGGATTGGCTGCCAGAACCACTGCTGGCTTTCTTTGCTGGTGGTGGAGACCCACTGGCAGAGCGGGAGGGGGAGGGGGAGGCAGATGCAGGGGCGGGACGTTTCAGAGCTGCTGGTTGAGGGGAAACAGATCTGGAGGCTGCTCTCCTCATGGGCTGGGGGCTCGGAGAGGGTCTTGGGAGAAGAAAAAAAAGGGAAGATTTAAAAAGGGTCGCAGGGCCATGCATAATACATGCTATATAGTACAAAGAGATAGAACAGCAGTATTTTGAATAAATAAATAAATATTGAAATATAAAGTCAATGTTACCTCTTGTTGTTCCGTGGCTCTGGGGTGCGGGACACTCGGCGGATGGGTTTTCCGCTGTGTGTCGGGGACTGCTGCCTCCGCGGGTTAGATGGAGATGCACTGGAGTTTTCAAAACGTCCCTGAGGACTGGTGGAACCCCGAACAGGGCGACCGCGGGTTGCAGGGGGCGGGGAGAGGCGGCCAGCTGCTGCCACAGGGGATCGTGGGTCCCTGTTTAGTCTAGCAGAAGGCAACATGGGGCTCCTCCTGTGTCTGGGTGGAGATGAGGATGGAGACATGCGTCTCCTTTGAGGAGGGGAGTTTCTGCGCTTGGGGGACCTGGAGGGGCGGCGCTTGGCACCTGGAGAAGAGCGCTTTGGGGGAGAGCTAGACATTTTCCTCTTCTGTGGGGGCAAAGGTGAGGGGCTGTAGCGACGCTGGATAGGGGGAGAATATCGTCTGGGGGATGGAGAACGACGACGGGGAGGCGGGGAAGGGGACCTGGGTAGTAACAAATGTAATTGTTACACTTTTGTTTTTATCCGTAAAAATAATTTGACAAATGAAAGCTCTAGATATGATATAAAGCTGCACATACCTTCGTCTAGGAGGAGAAGGAGATCTGCGACGTCGTGGGGGAGACGGGGATCGCCGTCTGCGTGGAGGAGATGGAGAGCGTCTTTTCCTGAAGGAGTACAAACACAAACAAAATGTTATACATGTGGATAACGCTGAACATGGGCAACTTAAAAACATTTGATTCAACAATAAGTTAAAACATTTTGATAAAAATGTACAAAAACGTTGTCTAACCTTGGGGAGGCATCTCTGTGTCTCCTCCGTGGTGACGGTGTTCGGCTGCGTCTCCTCCTCACATCCCCGTTTTTGGCTCCCGGCCCTGCTGTCGGCCTCTTGGGCCCCTCGTTTTCAGAGGAGGAAGATCCTGAATCTAAAACCAAACAGACAAAGGACATCAGCAACTGTTTAATTGTAGCCATAACTGTATGAAGTGAGGAAAAAAAACACTAAGGTTGGGGTTAAGGGCACGGCTTCAAAAGTCCATGAGACGATGAGTGCAAGATGACATGGACAGAGACTTTGTCAGATGGGGCTTTCACACCAACGCGGTTCTAGGGCCGGTTTGGAGCTAGAGCCTGAAAAGCACCGTTTTTTCCTGTTCACACCGCAGCGGGATCTCCGCTCCGGAATCCGGTTTTTTTTCAAGCACCGAAAATGTTTCGGTCTTGAAGCAAGAACCGCATACGTCACGCTTACGTCGGAGGGGGGCGAGATTAACCTGAGCTAACAGTTAAAGGCAAGTAAGGCAAAAAAAAGTTGTAACAAGCAGTAGTGCTGAGCAAAGTGACTAGAACGCAACCACACACACTTGTAAAAAAAAAAACACACTTTATAAAGTCAGGCAACACTAACCAGGCTTCGTGTGATTCTGTTTATTTGTACCTTACTTTGACCATCCGTTCACTGTTATTGATCATTG
>NW_011335036.1:0-6674 GCF_000735185.1 Notothenia coriiceps
CAAATCACAAGCACTGACAGCGAGAGACTGTTCAGCGCTGCCTCTCATGTGCTTGATGAGAAGAGGAACAGACTTATGGCTGATAAAGCAGAGAAGCTACTGTTCATTAAAAAGAACCTCCCACTTTTCCTTAATAAGTAGACAAGGCTGGCTTATCATAAGCTTATCTAGTTCTACATGTCTACTCTATACCCACTTTCCTGAACAATTTTCATTGTGAGTTATAATTCACCATCTCAGGTTATCATTAGGGGGAAATGACAGCAGCACAGTGTTCAATATATTGTACTTTCGGTATCTAAATGATACAATGTTGTTTACATTGCTCATGAGGACAGACCACCTTATTTGCAGATTCTTGAAATTGTAATTTAATTTGTAATTGATTGTGGATTTTGTATCCAGTTTTCACTTTATGTATCTTTATACAATGTTTACTACTTTGCTTATGAGGACAGACAGCCTTATTTACAGATTCTTGACATTCAATTGTAATTTCATTTGTAAATAGTTACATTCATGTGGATTTATCCAGTTTGCACATTTGTATGCATGCACTTATAGGTGCATTTGTTGTTGTTGAAGGCCTGGCTGTTAGTCTTTATTTACACTATTTTGTGGTAGGCCTACTGGCCTAGATGTTTATTCAGTTTTAAAGCACCTTGGCTTTGTTCTGAATGCACTTTGTTGTAGTTATTCTACAGAGAAAAGAAAATGCACTTGACTTGGAATTAATGTACTGTATGCATTCAAAAGTGCTGAATAAATGTTTTATGGACCCATAATAGTGATTATTATTTAAGTTAAGTTTTGCCATAATCATTTATCTTTCCATAATCAGGCAGCTGAACAACATTGGTAAAAAATGTATACATTATATATTTCTTCTATTAATCATTTTCGGCCTTTCGGCATTCGGTTTTCGGCCAACTGTTTCCTATTTTCGGTATCGGTTTCGGCCAAGAATTTCCCATTCGGTGCACCCCTAATAAAAATGCACATTTTGCATTTTAATGTTGCGATCTTTGGGCTATGTTGCCTCAATATCATGTTTCCTTTCAAAATAGTAAGAATAAAACATCAAAAATACATCATAAGGTGTATATTCAAGTGTGTACAGTGCAGTCACAGAGATTAATGTCAGCATTCTAATACTATTTTAAATATTGCTTCAACATTCGGACAAAAAAACATGATATTTTTTTTATCATGTGCTGGTTAATTTTGAGGTTTTGATGTCAGACCAGTGGAAAGGAAACATCCATGACACATAATTAGGATTATATTTGACTTATTTTGTCTAATTGCGTCTGTAGATGTCCCATAAATGACCCAAACATTGGCATAAGATAATGCCTCATTTGCATATTCAAACAGTACATTTCAGAAAACTTGCAAAACGAAAAATAATTGTCTTAATGTCAGTAGCCTAATGAACTTGGGAGGTTTCATGGAAATGAGTTTATTTGTTTACCCCATCCACCTGTAGTGCCTCAGCACACTGACGTGATGCAGCAGACCCTCCTCTCCTCAGTGCAGCCATTCTTTCAGATCAATTCTCCACCTTCCCTCGTGCACTTGTAAAAAAAAACTCTGCACGCAATGCAACAAGGCGTTAGCTTCTCTGTAGGCTAGGTTACCTTAGCAACATGTTACGTGGAGACAGAGGAGGCTGTGTGAGCTCGGAGGTGGAGACTAACAGGGACATTTCAGCAAAAAATAATAATTCTGTTTTGCCCAGTTAATGGCCTCAAGTGCACCACACGCAGAAGAGGCATTGCTCCACTTGTTTAAAAAATGATGCTCCTGTCCTGTTACATAATCTGCAGCATTAGCGTCCAAACATAGTGCCTCACACACTGGAGTGTCTGCAGAGAAACAAAGAGCCCTTGGGTGCATGCATGGTCTCATTAAAGCACAACACAGCATTCTGCACGCACACACTTCATTATCAACCTCCACCATCACAGACATGAGCAGTTTTTTACATGATTAACCCAAAATTGATTCAGAAAAGTGTCATTTTATGTCAAATCCCTCCCTAATGCTGCACAGAGACAGCAATCGATGCCCTTCCTGTGTTTAAAGCTAAATATCGTGACACTTTAGCCTCTAAATCAGGATGTTGGTCACCATGTTTATGTAGCTTCAGGTATTTGTATAAATGTTGTTGTTAAAAATTGTGTTTCGGCCATTTTCTTTGTACCAGACATAACAAAGAAAGTCCCCCCGGTGGCCGCATGATGTGGGGGTGGGGGGGATGATAATTGAGAGGATGTCTCCATCTGCTGCACACACACAGGAACTGCTGCACGATGTAACAGCAGGGAGCTAACGTGGCTATCCTGATTGTGCTCTTATTATGCTCATACTCTACACTTCACAAGATGGAGAAGATGATTGGTGTCAGATCAAGTGCCTTCATAACAGAATCCCATGGAAAATAACTGAATACATCACCTACAACCTTAAAACCAGATATGGCTCTGCTTAAAACTATCAGTAGCATTATTAAACACTACATTATAAAAAAGCTCTCCTTGTATTTACTGGTAAAGTTTGCTGTTTTGGAGGTCAACCTGGTTTTATCTTCAGCAGTAGGAGGCATCAGTGTTGTATGTAATATCGTAGGCCTACTGCCAATAAAGTAAATTTGTATGGTCTTTTATTGGCCATTTTACTTTTGCTTTTCATGTTTGTATGAATAACTTTATTGATCTATTTTCCTTTAACAGTTGTGTGTGTATTTGCATAGTTTCTATTCAATTTTTTTATTTAATTTTAGAACAATTTAGCTTTTTATAACCTTATAATCAGCTTGTAAACCAGCTGCATGTGAAACAAATGGGCCGCACCTCGCAAACCCAACTCTGATCTTGTGTCTTAAAATAAGAACACTTTATTATCAATTAAATTACATGAAATTATGGGAAAAACAACCGGCCCAATTTTCATGAAACTTGAGACAGAACTCCTTTCAAATGACACACATTTTTAGTGACATAATGTAAAGATGAAGAACTATGACCTTGCGTAGGAATGAAAGTATTGGGACACACAGTTGTTTATGTAAAGCTCGTGGATTTAATATGGCAATTTTCACCAGCAGATAGAATCAACACACAGGATTCAGTCCAGCTAAGTAAAATAAACGCACCACTCAGAGATCAGGGACACTACAAAATACACCTCTGACTCATCAACCACCCNAACACCCCCCCCCCCCCCCAAATAAATGTTATATATCCTGTATAACACTTCCTCAGTAGTAGAAGTACAGCATCAGAAACAGAGCAGCACTCCAGGCTTTGCATCGTGAAGTAACATCCACAGAAAGACACATCCACCAAAACACCGTCACAGAGAGACGACTACACAACAGCTTCTGTGTGTACAATATGAGAAGAAGTATTGTGTGTACTATATGAAAAGAAGTACTGCGTGTACTGTATGACAAGAAGTACTGCATGTACTGTATGAGAAGAAGTACTGTGTGTACTGTATGACAAGAAGTACTGTGTGTACTGTGTGTATAGGCACGTTCACACCAAGTACTTTTCCCACAAAGGTTTCTGAGAACTACGATTTAGTTGCGTTCACACCAAAAAGTCCCAGGAACTAAATTAGTTCTAGAGAACCCTTTTCGTGGGAAAAAAAGTTCCTATGTCTGAGTGGCTGGGCGGAATGCAAACCACGCCCCGTCAAATTCCCAAAAACTTTTGTGAAGCCGCCATTTTATTATCCTCGCATTGCATTATTAGCATTAGCATTAGCCCAGCGCAGAAACGCAGAGAGACTAACTTATGACAACACAAAATAACACATGGGAGCGGTGGAGATGAGGAGGTGTCGGCGTTCTGGCCGTTTATTTACTCGGAAGGCTTCAGTAGAAGCTGCTGGGAGTCCCAGCAGCTTCTACTTAAGCCAGTCCCTAGCTCCGGGGACTTCCGGCCGGGGATTTTGGGCGGCAGTATACGCCGTGAAGTTGTTTGCGGCCTGCCAGTAAACCCAAAGCAGAAGAAGAAGAAGAAGAAGAAGTGACGTCAGCGGCTTAATTTGCCTAATCCACCCCCAGGAACTAATTTCCGGTGTGAACGCGATCTGTACTTAGTTCATGAGAACTAAAGAGTTCTCAGGAACCTTTGTGGGAAAAGTACTTGGTGTGAACGCGCCTTATGACAAGTGGTGGAACAATACTCCTTTACTTCAGGAATACTACAGTCTAAAAATACTCCATTACAAGTCCTGAAATCAATAAAAATGTACGGAGTATTATCAGCTAAATGTCCTCTCATAAGCACTTGTTATGCAGAATGGCTCTTTTCACAGTAATATAGTATAATTATAATGTTTTATCCCTCACAAATACATGTACTGTAAGAGCATTTCATATTGTAGTTTGTTAATGTTGAACTTGTTAAAGAAGCAGAAATACTACAGTCTTAAAATACTCCAATACAAGCCAAGAAACCAATAGGTTATTCAAGTAAAATTGAATAATTATTAGGTAAATGTAATTAAAGTATCAAGATTAAAGGTATCGTTAGAATAACTTTGTTTCACAGTAATATAGTATTATAGAATATTATAGTGTTAACACATACATGTACTGTAAGAGCATTTGTAGTAGTTTTTAATGTGGTACCACTTTTAGATACTTCTAAAGTGGGTTGATTTGTAGTGAAGTACTGCATTATTAAAATATATAGATTTTTTTAAATGAATATTTTTTAACATAAACTGAAAAGCATTTTTGAAATCTGGCTTTTATGAAGTATTTTATAACTCTCTGGTTTTGTTTTTTACTCTTCTTTTATTAATATCTTTATTGTTTATTTCCCTGCACTTTAACACTGTTAACACTTTATTGCTCAATTTTGTTTAACATTTACTACTTTTAACATTCTAGTGTATTCAACTGCTTGTTAAGCACCTTGCGATGCATTTCATTTGCTCGAAAGGAACTTTTCTAAATCAAGTTGTATTGATTGTATCATCTATTTTTAAATACTTCACTATGGATGAAGCACATTAGACGTTAAAGGCTCCTGAACACGTTGACTTCAGTCACTTTTAATTGTCTGTTTCGTCTCCTAGTATGTGTCCTAGTAAGTAGCAAATGGAGCTGCTGTGATGCAAGAACAATGTCTCTTATCACAAAAAGCAGCTGGAATATGAAACGTAGTGCAGTGAAAAGTATGACGTTTGCGACTGAAATGCAATGGAGTAGGAGTATAAAGTAGCATTAAATGGAAACACTCAAGTACATGAAATCAGTACTCAGTTACATCCCACCACTGTGTATGACACACACGGGTTACACTACAACACAGTATATATACAATAGCAGTGACTCTCAGTTTCTCTCTCTTCACAGCTCTGTGTGTTTGTTAATGAGTGTGAACACACTGGTTCTCCGTGCTGAGAGGCAGAAGGCGACTGTGCTGCCATTTCTTTTTTTCGGTGATTCCAAACACATTTTCGCGGTCGTGTCGCTCCCTCTCAAGTTCAGCCGGCGGACATATGGAAAAGCCCTGCCGAAGTTTAAATTCATTTCCTGACAAATGTTGCATCTGCAGGTCCGCAGAAAATTAGAAAAGTGTTTTTTTATCTTTATTTACACTTCAAGGTGATACCTCCTATTAAAACTGAGGAAGTCAATAACAGTACTTCACAGAGAAAGAACACAACACACGTTTCGGGTTGTGAACTGCCACCAGGCACATTTTCAGAGGTTTGGAAAATATTTTTTAAAAAGGAAATTTGACACTTCTCTGTGTTATAATGATCAGGGTTTATATGACTGGCAGTGGGACACTACGCTCTAAAGAAAAGTCTCAAGATTAAGAGTATTCACCTTGAAAAAAAGTATTAAATTCCTGTCATAGGATCAAAAACAGTCTGCAGTGAAGGGTAAAAACTGTCCATTTAACATGTAGATATACTGTACAACAGTCTCAGATTGTAAAACATACAGTAGATTGTACACATTTAGTGTAAAAGCAGAGACGACACAACAAATTCCCAGGTTCCTTAAATCTAATCTAGCATCCAGCTCAATGCAAAGGAACACACATCACCGTAAAACAGCAGGAACACATTGTCTATCAGTTTTTTCTGAAATAAATCATACAAAAATAGTGTACAATCTGTCATGGTCCCTTTGATTCTCAGTGTCAGTGGTGGGTACACACACACACACACACACACACACACACACACACACACACACACACACACACACACACACACACACACACACACACACACACACACACACACACAGGGTCATAGCTAAGTGACGTCTGGAGTGCTGGTCCTCGGGGAGTTTCTGTTTCTCTGGTGGAGCTCAGCTGCTTCTCAAACAGTCCGACTCTCCACAGATCTTCCCTCTGTAACTCGTCCCGTCGCTCAGGTAATCTCTGCAGGTCTCCGGGGAGGAAAATAAACCATCTTCCCTCCGATCCCTACGATCCCTCATTCCCCTCCGAGCCCTCGGGCAGCACTGGAGGCCCCTCCGCCGTCGGGGACTGGGCCCCTCCAGGACCATCTGTGAACAAACCCAAAAAGACACAAGAAAAGTGTTGCAGTCACTCTGAAGGACACGAGGCAAAAGGAGCATTGACAACATTTGATATTTGATATGTCTGTGTTATGTGTAAGAATGTGTAAAC
>NW_011335037.1:0-1197 GCF_000735185.1 Notothenia coriiceps
AAGTAACTTACGTTACTTAGTACATACATATACTAAGTATACGTAGTACCGACACACACACACACACACACACACACACACACACACACACACACACGCGCACACACACACACACACACACAAACACCCACAAACTATTGTATCATCAAATTCAAAAGCCTGCACACATTACACAAAGAGACACACACTAAACGAGTTCCCTGCTTGAATAACAAACCACTACAACATGATACGGAGAGAATTCCTTCCCTCTCTTCCTTATTTATCATGCAGGGCATTAATTGTCTGCATGATAAATCACAGCCATTTCAGCAGCACCCATGTGACATACACACTCGGGTTGTTTATAAGCACAGATGTGAAAACATAATCTCTGGATTCGCAGGGAGAATGTCAAGGGAGAGCCGCGTCTTATTCGCCTTAATGAATCATGCTATAACTTCATTTTGCAGGGGCAACCACACAGTGTGCGTATACTGTATGTGGTGGATGAGCGGGAGCACGTGCTTCATGTTTGATTATGGTGATGCGTCTCCAGCAGGATATTTACACATGATGCACAACGCTCATGACATGCTTCCCAGGATTTACATGAAAGCGTGTTGTCATTTAATTTGGGCAACAGCTCTTGTGATAAATTGTCATTATAGTCCTGTCCCTACATGACACATTACAGCTATTTAATTAATGTTACACTTTGACATCTTGTCTGGAGTAGAAAGGGATCATGCTTCCTATAAAATAAGATTTATTGATTTCAAGGGCTGAAAATATACTTTTAGATTGAAATATGTACAGTAACCTAAATATGGATAGGATCGAAAATAAAAGACTGAAGGAGAACATTTGGAGACAACACTTGCAAGTGAAAGTGACAATGGGGCGGCAGTGGTTCAGTGGGGCGGCAGTGGTTCAGTGGGGCGGCAGTGGTTCAATAGGGGGCAGTGGTTCAGTGGGGCGGCAGTGGTTCAATGGGGCGGCAGTGGTTCAGTGGGGGGTAGTGGTTCAGTGGGGGGCAGTGGTTCAGTGGGGTGGCAGTGGTTCAATGGGGCGGCAGTGGTTCAGTAGGGCGGCAGTGGTTCAGTAGGGCGGCAGTGGTTCAATGGGGCGGCAGTGGTTCAGTGGGGTGGCAGTGGTTCAATGGGGCGGCAGTGGTTCAGTGGGGCGGCAGTGGTTCAGTGGGGCGGCCGTGGTTCA
>NW_011335038.1:0-5250 GCF_000735185.1 Notothenia coriiceps
ATCCCCCCCTCAGTGGAGGGCAACCTTCAATACTGGGGGTCCCCAAAACATCTGCGGAGGGGAACTCCACTGGGGCGAGTGCTGGCATACCAAAAACTAAATTGTATAGAAGCATGAGGAGAAGTTGAATAATTGTTATTTAACATGGAAATCATATGTTCTTGTTTATTAACATGTGAGGAACTATATAATTACCGTATTTTCCGGACTATAAGTCGCTCCTGAGTATAAGTCGCATCAGCCAATAAATGCGTCGTGAAGAGGAAAAAAACGTATATAGGTCGCACCGGACTATAAGTCGTATTTATTCAGATATTTATTTTCAAATCCAAGCCAATAACAGACATTTACGGTAAACTGGAAAGGGAAGTTATTAACTACACAGGTCCGGTATGTTAACGCAACACATACCTTCTACCTGGAGGCTGGCTCTGCGAGTCGGGCTAGGGTGGCATGCTTCTACCCCTTGACGCGCTCCGACGGAGGACTGCTGGGACAGACGGGGCATCTCGGACGCACCCACTGAGCATTCGGCCGCTGGGCTGGTAGGGGTGGACCCTGCGCCGCACCGGACACAAGACGGCGGGCTAACAACAGACGGCTAACAAGCTAACAAGACGGCTAACAACAGATGGCTAACAAGCAGCTAACCCGGAAGAACCGTCCGCTCTCTTCTTCGTTTTTTTCAGTGGTATAGGGGCAGCATATAGTTGTCACAAGCCTAGAGCGCCCTCTGGTGGCTGTAGACGGTTCATGTCAGTCAGCATGAATTGACATTTAAAACATATATACGTCGCTCCTGACTATAAGTCGCAGGACCAGCCAAACTAGGAAAAAAAGTGCGACTTATAGTCCGGAAAATACGGTAGTTCTGAAAGCAATTCAAGTTTTCAAATAACCGCCCTCTTATAAATGTCCATTCTAGTGGACGTCAGGACCGTCTTCATGGACTTTATGACTCAACATTGTTGCAGGAGACGGAACTGAAGCAGACATTTTCTGTACCAGATAGTTCAGGGAGATTCAGATGTTGAGCTCTCAGATGATGAGAGAGATGAGGATTTCACACCTGGGATAAAAGAGGGTCAAGAAGAAGAAGGGGGGGAAAGATACAGGAGGCTCCATGAGCACAGAGACAGACAGACAGACAGACAGACAGACAGACAGAGAGACAGATAGGGACGAGCTGGAAAGACATGGCCCTCTGTGGGCCAAGAGTAGCAGGTATGTCTTATTGTTGTTTTTATTTTAAGTGGAGCCATGAAAAATGAGAGTTGCCTCAGGAATGCCAGCTTTGTTTCTATGAGCAGGTCAAATGGAGACCACATCCATAAAACTAGTCAACATGACCCTACAGCCGTGCCGACTGGAGTCAATGAGGTTCTTTTCCCACTACATTGACTACAAAGTCTTTGAAGATCCAGAAAGATTCACCAAAAACCAAACTAGTTTTTTAGTGACCAAATAAAAAGCAATGTAAAGATCAATGACTTATTTTAATAAATAATATCACTCTATAACCATAATACGTTACATAGTCTGTTAATGTTGGCTGTCTTTTTAAACTAAAATGGTCCTGACGTCCTCTACAGTGGACATACTGTAACAAGTCTAAATTGCAAGATGTTTTTTGAACCCTAAATAGATAGGAAATAAAGATTGAAAATAAAAAATGTTCCTCGGTTCCCAGGAGGATAGGCAGCCTTTCCAAGTCATGTCCAATCAATTGAATTTAGCACAGGTGGACTCCAATCAAGTTGGAGAAACATCTCAAGGATGATCAGTGGAAACGAGATGCACCTGAGCTCATTTTGATTGTCATAGCAAAGGGTGTGAATACTTATGTACATCAAGACAATCTAAAAAACATGTTTAGACACTTTGTCATTATGGGTTATTGTGTTTAAAATGTTGAGGGAAAAAATGAATTGAATCCATTTTGGAATAAGGCTGTAACAGAATGTGTCAAAAGTGAAGGAGTATGACTACTTTCCGGATGTACACGTTTCTTCTTCTTCTTATTATTATTATTAGCGTTCTTAATATCCCTCTGTTTGTTCTCACGTGTACTGCCTATGTTTCACTCTCATTCTGTTGCTGATATTACACCTGACGATCCCTTTGGGGATCAATAAATCGCCATCTCGTCTAACTTAAATAAAATCCAGATTTTTGCCTAACCATTGTGCATTTTGCTAAAATCCTCCCTTCTGCTTGTTTCTCCTCCCTCCCTCCCTCCTCAGTCTCCAGGTGGCGCAGCTCCCTATCCAGCCCCTCTCCAACCTCCTCCCCCGGCCTTCCTCTGAGTCGAGTGGCCGGAGTGTCCCCCCTCACTTCCTCCCCTTGTGCCAAACCCTTCTCCACCCTCCAGTCATCGGAAAGACACGGTAACGTGGACTCAAAACATTTCAAATCCAATATCCCTGGTATTAAAGTAACAGTTGTTGCTCTCCCCCCTCAGTTTCGTCCCTCTCCTCCCCATTCCACCACCGGACGATGAGTCCTGCAGGGAAGGATCTCTCCCCCTTTTCTGAGAGGACTCCCACGTTCTTCCCCGCGCCGCGCAGTAAGCCTCAGTGCTGCTTCTTGTATATTTAATATGTTCACACTTCCTGCCTCAGACTGTAGAGAACATCACACTGAATGTGCTCTTCAGAGGAGGTGCAGGTGTAGACACCGAGTGTAGAACTGGGTCAGCAACAAGCTTTTTACAGATCGCTTCAAGTCGTGGGAGTAAGAGAATATATGCAGCTTCACTCGCAGAAATCAAATCCGGGCCACAGCCTTTTGTGCATTATTTGTAACGGAAAGAAATAATGTTCCAGGCTCAGTGGGGGGGGTCGCTGCAGGGAACGGGGATTCAGTGTGTGTGAGCCTCGGGGGGCTCACTGGAGGCGTGTTATCCCGAGGCTCATTTCCATGACGGCGCTAGTCCAAACGGGGATACAAAAACAAAACTCAAAAATCCTGTGTCCAAATTCCGTCTACGAGACTCTGTGAGAAAATGAAGACAGACTTTTGTTATATTTTCTGAAAATGCGAAATATTCTGTCTCCCTCCCAATTCCATTGAGGTGAATACATTTCAAATATAGGTGCTCATTTACAAACACCATTTGAAAGACAATCAGCAAGTCATTCCAGAAAAGCTGTTCAGACAATCTCCGAATAATCTGAAGCTTGAACTGTTTTATTACTGTAGAGACTAGTTCAGTGCTGAACTAGCATTAGAGGGAAAGAGAAATATGTCTAATGTGAAGCCTAACAGCCTCATAACGGGTGAAGAACTCTTGGCCTGATGAGCACATAAAAGCAAAATGGGAAAGAAGTCATTGGAATAATACATTATGTTCTCATAATGACATCAGAGATATCATTAAGCGGGGGCAGCTTGGTGTGACCTTAATACATTCTGAATCTCTCACCGACCCTTCATCTGTATGCAGAGAACACTCGAGGGCTTTTCTCATTCATTTGTTTAACACCGAGTCAGAAACAAGAGGTGACACAAGGAGTCAACGTGTTCTCTAACGCTGCTTCTCTTTCTGTCAGAAGGCCGCAGCCTCCGGCGCTGCGCCCTCAGCCCGCAGTCGTCCATGGACAGCGACTTCGGCTCTTCAGAGGTGGACGACGACTCCATCTCTCTGGGATACAAACTGCAGGACCTCACGGACGTCCAGGTCATGGCCCGCCTGCAGGAGGAGAGTAAGTTATAGGCTCAGCAGTGGAGATTCCTGACCTGAGACCAAGTGTGTCACGTAGGGGCTTTGTCCCACTGCACGCTGGCTGTGTCTTTCTTTAAGGTCAGGGGTTCCCAAACTGGGGGGTGATGTAGAACATTAGTTAATCGTTATGTTCTTCCTGTGTGAAACGGGTGTATGAATGTTAATCACCATAAACAAGAAGACTTTGTAGATTGCAAGACTTATTCATTCAGGCTCAACACTGTCTCTCTAAAGTCAAATGCTACTCTGGTACACAAAATCTATTTAAAAAAAAAAGATTGCTTATAGAAACAGACAATTATGAAATATAACAGAAAATCGTATTTGTCAAATTCAACTTATTTTAAGTTTAAGTGCATTTTTTATTTTGAACACATGACTCATTTAGTACAAACCTGACTTTGAACTATGACTTTTCAGATGAGACACATCTGGTGTCCAGAAGCCAAAAAGCACCGTCACATAACAAAATGTGTTGCTATTGTCCTTTGTGTTTTAACTCTAAACAAAGAAACAGTGAGCAATAAAGGTGATATGATATAACATTCAAATGGAGTTAGGTGTTTTAAAAAGGCTGTAACATCCAAACATCTCTCTGTTAAAATGATATTGTTGTCCATCAGTCCTTCTAAAAGTTGATCGGTGACATTTCCCTGCATTTGAAGTGGAAAATAATTTCTGGGGCCTCATTTATAAACGGTGCGTACGCACAAAAAATGGCGTACGCCAGTTTCTACGCACTGTTTGAGATTTATAAAATACTAACTTGACGGGAAAACGTGCGGTCCTCCACGCAAACTCTAAGCCATGCGTAGGCCTACGCACTAAGCACAAAAACGGGAGAGACGAGAAACTGCGACACCGTTGGCAGAAGGAAGAATGGAGAGAAATATGTGGAAATAATACCATAAATAAAATGTTACCTCTCATTTATCATATGAAGAATTCATTTTTCAAACATTGATCAAAGCCAATCTTAAAATGATTAAACAAACGCCTGTTTGAGACTCCTCAGTGCACACAAAAACATAACTTGGAGAAATAAATAAATACGGATATGTTATTTAAAACCACCTCGAATATGTTGTGTTAATGTTATGAAATGTTTTCCCATAAATGATGCGGTAAGCAGGAGGACAGAATTACATCTAAACTGACGCCGTTTTGCATTTCTATAGGATGTAGATACGAGCATGGTTTTATATACTATCACGTTTAATCGTGTTTTATGCCGTTTGCTAAGACTTGATAAGTCGCTCATAAAACACAGGAGGTATGGAAACTAAGAGCACCATATGTGGTAAATTGTACAGCTAATGTAACACAACACATTAGTTGTATTTCCTTTAACTGGTGGATATAGAGTTGCTGCAGCGGAGACGCTGCGCACAGCTGATCGACAGCTGGAACACAAACCACCAAATACAAAAACATAATTCAGATCCAGTCGTCATGACTCCACTCCGGAGGGATTCCCCGATCATTCCTTACAGTTTCTCATCAAGGGGGTGTCTCCTGTACCCCGG
>NW_011335039.1:0-689 GCF_000735185.1 Notothenia coriiceps
TTGTAGTCTTAATGTTAGCCTGTGTGCTTAGCTGTAAACACAGTCGGATGGGTGACCAAAACGTCCCCGTTTTCCGGGCAGAGTCCCTGTTTTCGGTGGCTGGTACCCGGTTGAAACTCCCGAAAATGTTCCCGTTTTTGAACGTGTGTTAAAAAAAATAGAGCAAGGTGAAATCAAATGTTACATGTCATTAAAAACAGAGTAACGGCGTTGTGCCTGTTTGTAGCGTCAGCGTATTTCTTCTTCTACTACTTCTTCTTCTTCTTTTGTCTTTATTGGCGAATCGCTTCCCCTTGGAGCATATATCGCCACCTACTGTTGATTTATTAAATGTTCGTATTAAATCCTTGTCCTCAGACCAGTGTTTTTGAGGAACTTGAAGATCAGCTTGTTTGCTTAATTTCTTGATTTACTTTCGTATATTGACTTGAAATCCATGTTGTTTGACATCAACAAAAAATAAGACAAACAACTACAGATAGCACCACACGTGATGGTTACTTGTTATTATTTAGGGCTGTATGGATCAGGTTTTTGCCAAAGCGAGCCCTTTTACTAGAATAATAATATGTTATGTATTATATCAACCATATTGGTACAATGAGCGACATCTCGTGACAGATTTTGGAACATTGATTAGATTTTTCTCATGGCAGTTAGACTCTAGAGACAAACCAGGGGACTTTATT
>NW_011335040.1:0-3903 GCF_000735185.1 Notothenia coriiceps
ATATTGGGGATATATAAATATCCCCAATGACATTTCTGCTGCTATCTTTGCAAAACGAGGTAACAGTCACATGTTATCTGGATGAGTGCTGCACAATACCGTTTTATAAGGGATACATGTGTGGGTAGTCTTTCATATTAAACATGATCGCTGGTAGATAGCCACAGAAATCGTAACACAATTTAACCTGGGCGGGTCACATTTTAACGTGGGCGGGTCCCAGTTCCCCGGGAGGATCACAGTTTAACACAGATGAAGACTTCTCCACGCTGCTTTCAAACTGTGAGTAAACACCGTGTGCTTCACTTGGAGGCTGTCTGAAGGTATACACAGATGGACTTGGACATTAACAACGATATTCCGTAATAAGTCTGGCAACAATAGCCGGTTTAAATGATTTATTCGAGCAACTCGTTTGTCTTGTTGTAGTCCTCGCTGTTCGCGTCCGGATATCGCCATCGTAATCACAACCTCACACATTGGTAGGCTACTGGATGTGCATCAACGTGTTCCTAAGAAGCCAAATATACCAAAAGATGCCTGTAAACGACAGAAGAAAGCCTTTCGAAATGTGTATTTCAGTCGAAAGCCACGCACCCCACTGAAACGAGTTGATCGGGAAACAAGTTGATCGGGAAACAAGTTAATCCGGAACACCGGCCAACGTTTAGAGCGGCATAGGGGAACAGTTTGCAGAGTTGATTCTTAATACGTACTCTTAACTTAACCACTTTTAACAGAATTGCTTCAGTAAGCACTTAATGCAAACTTTGCCCAACAACTTTGCGCGAAGAAATAGACTACATGAGCACGACAGGGCTGAGTCTAACTTTAACAGCAGTAATGGCGCTGGCAAGCCCTGTCGTGCTCATGTAGTCTATTTCTTCGCGCAAAGTTGTTGGGCAAAGTTTGCATTAAGTGNGGAGGCCTCACAGGTAAGAGCACTAACTAGCTACCATCACATGTACCTTAGCTTGACTTAAATGTATTAAACGTATAATTAAGTGATATCAAAATATAAATAACTAATGTCATGCAAACATATTAATATTTGCTTGATTCCAGTGTTGAATTTAGCACAATTGCATACAAACGTTAAGGGATTTTAAGATTCTGAAGTATTATGCAAAAAACTCAATAACTTAGATTATTATTTATAGTTTTGCTGAATAATTTTATGTCCGCTTACCTTAGAAACGTAAAATGCCACGGCAGTGTCGAGATGGGGAGTATGTTAGCTTAGCTTGGTAGCTTCAGCTAGCTCTGGAACTTTCAGCTCGGTGGCAGGAGGTCCCGCCTCGGCTCCGCCTCTTTGCCCTTATTTGGAGTAGGCTGGAGTAGACGGGAGTTGAACTCTGACGTCACTGTCGAGCCGTTAGTGGCCGACTCCGCCTACTTGCTACGTTCAAACCGGACGCGATGCGAATAGTCGCTTCGCTCTAATCGCTCAAGTTTCACTGCGGCTTGCAGTTTGTTTTATCGCGTCATTCAAAACAGACATACCGTTGACGCGCCGCGCCGTTGACGGACAGTTGAGGTTGTTTACAATTCCATGCAAGATCGTTTTGGTTATTTCTGTCGTTGACTATGGAGGATATAACAACTATTGCTGCTTTGTACCTTCTGTGGAAGTCCTACAAACGTAGCAACAAACGCCGCTCTGTCTGGGTTCACAATGTAATCAAGCGTCGCACACAGTTTGGTGAATATCATTGTTTAATCAAGGAACTGCGCCTGGATGACTGCCGTTTCCAGCGGTATTTTAGGATGACCTGTGTCCAGTTTGATGATCTTCTCGGGTTGGTGTCAGGATTTCCCGGATGGACACAAACTACAGGCGTTCCCTCTCAGCTGCGGAGCGCCTGTCAATATGTCTCCGGTAAGTTGCTTTTTTTTATTTTTTATTAGCGTGTTAATATGAATACAAAATATTTCATGAATCTTGCACGTCATGGTGAATCGGCACTATGGATCAAAATGAACTGTTTGCTGTTATTATTTAATTATAATAAACATTTAAAATGGATGCTTAAATAACTCCCATCATGATAGTTTTAATTACTTTGTATACTGCAGGGTAGCTTGTGAATTTACTCCAGGTGGAACTAATTGTCTAATCTGATTTCACACTTGATTATATTTCACATCATTATTTCAAATCTGGAAAGTAACTAAAGGTATTAAATACATACCATTTAATGTAGCCTACTTAGTTACTTTACACCACTTTTTCAGGCTATGTCTTCATACAACTTTGTTTGATTTATTTTATATATGCTTCTTTTCTTTTGTGCTGCAGGTACCTCGCTATAGGAGATTAATTCAGGACAATTGGCAACAGCTTCCGAGTTGGTGTCTCAACAGTCTACCATCATCCCTGATGTGGCCACTGCTATCTGGGACTGCCTTGTGGAGGAGTTCATGGCCGTGCCCTCTACAGAGGAGTGGAGGTCAATAGCAGAGAAGTTTGAGGAGCGGTGGAACTTTCCTCTCTGCTGTGGAGCATTGGATGGGAAACATGTTGTCCTCAAAGCCCCAGAAAACACAAGATCCCAGTTCTTTAACTACAAAGGAACATTCTCACTTGTTCTTTTAGCAGTTGTGGATGCAGAGTGTTGCACTGTAAAAAACAGTTCCAATGTTGAAGTCAACAAAACTCAATTTTTTAATGTAATTTACTTGCCCTAAATTAGTTTTCTTTTCAATGTGCGTTTAAATAAGTAACACTTAAAGGTGGGGTAGGTCATTTTGGAGAAACCAGCTCGAGTGCGCTAGAATTTGAAAATACACAACCGGAAGAAATCTGCCACTTCCTTACAGAGCCCCTCCTCCGACACACAGAAACGCGCACATGACCAATGAGGTCACGAGATAAGTTTGTGCACAGATCTGACACAGGCTGACAGGCAGGTAGGCCATCCAGTTACTTTAGCCGGGCCGGCTCAGATGATTGGTCGTGCTTTTTACAGTGCTACGGCTTTCAGAGATGACATTTTTTTATGGGATTTATTGTCAAAGCACTTCAGATATTCATTGCTATCGGGATATTAAGAGCATTCCATGGAATATAACAAAAAGTGTATCTCGAGCCGGTTTCTCAAATTTACCTACCCCACCTTTAAGCAACAATGAGAACATGTTTTAAGAACTAATTTGTAAATTAAGATCACATTTTCTGAACTTTCTTTAAAAATACGTTTTGGAAAACTTAATTAAAGTGCTTTTGTCAACGCCACGGTCATGCCACGCCCTCAAACGAGAATACCGCGGTGTGAGACTTCCTGGTCCTCTTTGCAGCGGTTCTTCAGTTGGACACGTGTTTGAGTTGGATCCTCTTCAAATCATCGTAAAACAAGTAAGCATACTTCCTGAGTTATTAATTACTGCTTTTTAACTAGCAAGTTTTATTTATTTTTCTTGTATTCACTGTTTTGAAACATCGACATTTTAATGCATGCCAGCGCCATTACTGCTGTTAAAGTTAGACTCAGCCCTGTCGTGCTCATGTAGCCTATTTCTTCGCGCAAAGTTGTTGGGCAAAGTTTGCATCAAGTGCTTACCGACGCAATTCTGTTAAAAGTGGTTAAGTTAAGAGTACGTATTAAGAATCAACTCTGCAAACTGTTCCCCTATGCCGCTCCACACAGGTCGTTGGCACACACACAGGTCATCAAACGCTCGTTGGCCGGGCACCATGATGCGGCCGCAGGGCTCAGAGGCTCTGCTGCCCTGCATGTTGTGCGGTAAAATACCTCCGCTAAAGCTATTCCCTACTACTTAATAACCCAGCGGTTATGTAAAAGTAAGTTACTAATGCACCTATTTGATATTAATTCCTCTGTATGTATTTTGCCGTTTGTTTTACTGTGAGCAATGAATTATATTTCTACAATCTTAGTGTAC
>NW_011335041.1:0-223 GCF_000735185.1 Notothenia coriiceps
CAGCAATATTAAAATAATAAAAGGCTTGCAATATTTCAGTTGATTTGTAATGAATCCAGAATGTATGACATTTTTGTTTTTTTAATTGCATTACAGAAAATAAAGAACTTTATCACAATATTCTAATTTTCTGAGACAGTCCTGTATGTGTGCCCCACCGGTTAGCTAAAAGCCGGCGATCTGCACTGCGCTCATATGAAGGTTACCGCTACTGCTGTTGCTG
>NW_011335042.1:0-2476 GCF_000735185.1 Notothenia coriiceps
TGTCTCCATCATTGCCCACATGTGCGTTGAAATCTCCCAGCAAGATTAAAAGAGTCCCCTTCAGGAGCCCCATACAGGACTCTTTCCAGGGTCTCCAAGAAGGCCGTATACTCTGAACTGCTGTTGGGTGCATAAGCACACACAACAGTCAGAGTTTTCCCCCCCATAACCCGAAGGCGATATAATACCTCAATAATATAATACATTAACCGTGCTTTACGTGAACCTCATCAAGACACTAGAAAGGACAGCAGGACTGTAATTTCCCGTGTTCAGTGAATGCAAAAGAGGCAAGGCACCAGACCAATCAGAGAGTTGGATGGAAATAAAAGTGTGCTTGTGTCATTCAAGCTCGCGGCTCTGTGTGTGTGCGGAAATGGCGCATTTAGTGTGTGTGAGAGAGGGGGAGAGAGAGAGGGACCGGTGCCAGCAGCAGGGACCGTGTTGTTAGCATCTGGTTAGCTAGCTGCACTAACGGACATAAGGAGCTGTTTGTTCCACAACAAGCTGGAGGAGAGCTATCCTCTCAGACTGAGAGGCTCAGGTGAGCTAAAGGACTCTCTGAGTGTTTAGATAGTTAACTTTAGTCTAAGTTATCTCAGTGGGTCTCAAACGGTTTGGTCAAAAATTATTCAAAAGATTATTTCCGCGGCACACCTTCATATGATCATTATAGTTATAAAAAAAATAAGAGAATAAAGGAAAAACAATTATGAAATACTATATGGCAGTAAAACAAGAATACAGTTTCAAAGGGGAGTGATTTGTAAAATATCCATAAAGAAAAAGAACATCTGCTTACAGTTGTGTTTCATCTGGGTGTTGAGAGATGTATCCATAGATCTCTTAATGTTGCTCTCAAAGTGCACCAAATTGATGCTTTTAACTTCAATATTTAAAAAAAATCTTCCTGGGGGAGCATCCCCCCGGACCCCCCTAGAGGAGGTGAGGTCCGCTCCCCACTCGTAAAAAATAGCACTTTACCCCTGCCTATATGCCGTGAGCTGATTATCGAGCCTTCATTGTAACAGTCGCGGGTTTACTGTGTGTTTGCGTGTGGGGAGTTTTTTTGTGCGTGCTATATAGTGCCCGTAATAGTGTTCACTGGAGTCCAGCACCTCAGCACCCCCACTCAAAATACCTTCCCGCGCCTCTGCCTTTCTCTCAACCTCATAAACCTGATTTGTTAAGTACATGCAGTCCAACTGATTTCTTTAAAGTGATAAGACCATTTTTTAATTACTATACTATTTTTTCACTGCTGTGCTGATAGAGGTTGCACGCCTGCACCAATGTCCTTGTTCTATTCTGCTCTGATATTCCATTTTACTGAAACCCTCCAATGTGATGCAAACACACACAATTTCAGACTTTCTATTAATCGCTCTTTTTCTTCTCTTTAGTCATTATCGTGTTTGACCTTCAGTCATTTCCCATCTCAAGCGAGATTTCACATCTCGCTTGCTTATCTGACCTCCAATTTTCTTAATGTTATTCTTTATACATGCAACGCTATGGTTTTTTCTTTCAAATCTGCCATACTCCTACACTATATTGTCGGAGTATTTCACTTGTACGTGTGCGAATGTAAGTGTTCTACATGTAAAGAAGACAGACAGTCGCTCTGTGGAGAGCAGGGCTGTAGGTCAAACTCAAGAAAGAAATGGTAGATGAGATATAGATTGGTAAAGGAAACAAACATGGCCTTGGAGGGTGAATGATTTCCCAGGATTCAGTCTGTTTACAAGGTATAAGGTGTGTGAGGGATTTCCTGGAATGCAAACACTTTTTTTATTGCCTCTCTTTTCATGTTTTCTATCCTCTTCCACTCCCACTGCAGACTCCACAGATGACTTGTGGGCGCAAGTTAAATGCCTTATTTCAAAGAGATAACCTCTCTTCAGCGGAGGTTTTGTAAGGATCCTGTCTCATTCAGCCTCCCCCTGGGGGGGGACCAATTCTGCCTGTCCTCTCTCCCCCTTCTCTCGCCTTCAGGATGGATTGTGATGATGGCTCACGCTGCCTGCACCGAGAGCTTTCTCTGACAGATAAACAAAAAGGATGCTGACACTTGACAGGTTGTGACACTGTGTTTACCAAAAACCCAGCAGAAGGGGAGACAGACCTTAACAACATTTTCTCAGAGTTGCCTGCAGTCTATCTTTGCACACAAGCAAAGCCCAAAAGAGGAAGTGATGCTGGTGAGAACAAAACATGTTAGAAAAGGGGATAAAAGTTCATGAGAGGAAGATCAGCGAGCATCACTTTCCATCATCAATGTTCACTATGGATCCCGCAGTGGTGACATCCAATGTCAAGAGTACAGAGAGTGTGTGTGTGTGTGTGTGTGTGTGTGTGTGTGTGTGTGTGTGTGTGTGTGTGTGTGTGTGTGTGTGTGTGTGTGTGTGTGTGTGTGTGTGTGTCATGTGTTTGAGAGTGTGTGTGTGTCTGTGATTGAGAGAGTGTGTGTGTGTGT
>NW_011335043.1:0-8392 GCF_000735185.1 Notothenia coriiceps
AATGATAATGGGACACATCGACGTCTGCACTCACAGTGCCGCGGACTGTAGGCTACGTAATTTTACTTTGATCCGGTTACTTACGTTGTGGCAGATATTTAATTAAGCTTTCTTAACATAATAGTATAATAATGTGAACATTAATAGAATATCACCTCCGATCTTCAGAGCAATCTGACTATTATAACATTCGCGTTAAGAAAGCTTACTTAAATATCTGTCACAACATAAGTAAACGGATCAGAGTAACATTAAGTACAGTCCGCGGCATATCACATCATAATGTATCATATATCTCCTTATCTGAGTCAGCTGAGCCGTATCTGGCCGTGCAACACTCACAGTGTCACATACTGGATGCAGAAGGATTATTTGAAGCAACACATTAAGTTGAGGAAACACTCGAGTCAAATGTAATGAAAGTCAGATGGTGTCTTAGACGGGGCAGTGATATCATAAACCTGTTAATGTACGCATTCAAACACTTGTTCTGTTACCAGCTGTATTCACCTTGCAGGTGCAGCTATGTGGCTTTGATCCTGGATCAAGTGTTTAAGTCATGGATGTTTAAAGTTTAACTTCTTCATATGTCTAATATTATAGTTGACTTTTCATTCAGGAAGTATGACGCTGCGCTGTCAGTACGCTTCTCCATGTTTGTGGTTGGTTGAATGCTCCAAATACCACCCCTTTCATGTGAAGGCGCACTAGATAGGACACGGCTGGCTTGAGCGATCCACTTGATAACCCGCGTCGTAGTACAGTTGAGCGAGAGCGCGTATGTTTTGGATTAGGCCAACCGGCTAACTCAAACATATCCAGGTTAGGTTGAACCAGCTTCGTAGTATACCCCCCAGGTCTGTATGCGCATGTTTTTATTTGATTGTATTTAGTTTTAAATGAAATGTGTCTTTAGGTTGACTTGATCTGTCCAGGGACTAAGATGAAAAAGAGCCTCTTGGCACATGTACAGAAATGTTGATCAGTGTTCACCGTCCCCGTTAAAGAAATAGAATAATACATTTAAACGGTGGTAAACACAAACACCTTTTATAATGCTACACCCTTTACAGAAATACAAACTCAAAAGTGTGGCATAGAACACTGTAGGAGCCAAGTGACGAAACGGTTTCAACATCGTCTGGTAAGAAACCTTCATTTGTGTTTAAAGACGAGAACAGTGAAGAAAAGGAAACCATAACATAAACCAAAAACATATCTCTGAGTGACGTGTCAGCGCGTCGGCCAGGCGCTAAAACCAAAGAACAGGAAAGAGCTAAAGGCTGCTCTTTAAACCCTTTATAGTGTAACACATGCCTCTTTTATACTGTGGGAGATCACAGCATTTAAACTGGGGAATACACACAGAAACAACAACCTTTATACCGCCCAAAATACACCATTTCCAACTTAAAGATGACACTATATTCCACCTTCTGCTGACCAGTGCTGATGGGTCGTCCACGGAAACTCCACTCTATCCAGATCTATGAAAGTTAACCCTATACTTGATCCCAAACACCGGATCGACTGAGGTCACACCAGCAGACCATCTGGATCTCATTTGAGATGTTTCCAGCTGTTTATTACATATTTATGTCCCAGTACACAGAGCTCACTGATTCAGGCGTTTTATCAGTAAACGCTGCCAAAACTAGATGTTTTCTGACGTCTAAAGGAACACAGATTCAAAATGTGTTTTTAAGTAGACATGGCGTAATATTGGAAATGTTTCAGCACAAAACACCACACACACTAATATTTGTCTTTCTGTGGTTTTGGAC
Organism: Notothenia coriiceps; assembly: GCF_000735185.1. Lineage (NCBI taxonomy): Eukaryota > Metazoa > Chordata > Actinopteri > Perciformes > Nototheniidae > Notothenia > Notothenia coriiceps. The sequence goes on from NW_011335043.1 coordinate 1,785, forward strand.
TAAGACAGAGAGAGACGTCAGAGAAGTATGATGTAAACGAGAAGAAATCAGCAGTAAAAATGTAAACGCTGGTCGGCTGCAGATAAATCAAATAAAGCATTAATCTAAACAGACCAGAGGGCCATTTGCTCTCACTTTACTGCGTTTAGCCATCATTTGATTCTGTTTAATGATTTCAACACGTCTTCTCTGGGTTTTATAGAAAACTACTGACTTCATTGTCTTTTGAGCCTGTGTTATAGATAGTGCCAGGAACCAGTTATATTTGACTAAAAGCCTATTTAAGTTCGTATTTACTCCTCTAACACGTTCTAGTATATATCACTTTGTGTCTTTGTACTAATTGTAATTGCCTAACAGCTCTGAGTGTTTGTAATAGTGCTTTAACTGTTTTTATGGTAAACAAATCTAGGTTTATATACTTGTACAAAACATCACAGAATTCTGGGATAAACTAAGTTTTATTCAATAGAAATGTGCAGGAGGGACCCAGCCAGCATCGAGTCACATAACACCAACAATTAACACACAGGAAGATTTCCCTGATCATTGCCCAGCTAAAGGATCAAAACAGACACAACAAGGACAACAATGACTAAAATAACATACCAATAAATTAAAAAAAACACAAAATGAATAAATAATTCACAAAATAATCAAAGAGATAAAATTACTAAAAACAGACAGAAAAAGACCAGAAATGGACAACAATTACAACAAAAAACACAAAATGAATTATTATAAAAGACACACAATAACAAAACACAGACAGAAACTGATCAAAAAGAGAGACAAACGTGAAACAAAACAAAAACACATGAAAATCACAACACTAGCCTGTTAGCTTTGTGTTAGCATCTGTTGTGCTAACTGCTACCTAACGTTAACCTAAGTTACTAAACACAAAGTTAGCATGCTAACAAACTGCACATTTGGGTAAAATACCACATTTAACCTGAAAATGTGGATTCAGAGGAGGCTAGGGAGAGAAACGGGATGTTTTCCAGCTAATGTGGCTAACACAGGCTACTTGTGGTTTTATTTTCCCGGAGCTCCAGGAGCAAAACAGGCGAAAAGCACGCATAGCATAGTGGGCTAACAGTTAGCTCCTCTCGGACCCGGAGAAAGGGCCTCGAGCCCGGACACCTCTGCAGAGAAACCCCGCTGAAAAACACTGCTCCTGTGGGGCTTTAAACCACACTTTTACCCGGAAACCCTGAAAGAAAGCGGCGTGTTTAGCAGGGACTCACCTCGTATGAGAATACAGAAACTACACAACAACAGGCTCCGCAGCACGACACCCATCTTTCTCCCTAGTCGTGGCCCAGCAAGGCGCTCTATTCTCGGCCTCAGCGCAGAGCTCTCATCGCTGCTGCTGCCGGTTCCTCTGGGTCACACAATCCAAGGGGTTTTTTGCAACTAAATTGTGATTTTCACTACACAAAAAGGGTGTTAAATGATCCCCAGTGGTTCCATCCTGGCTGCTTTTGCTATAAGTGGATGCACTCTCACATTGTCCTGCAGGAGATCCTTCCGCTGTGAGGAAGCTGCTCCTCCTCCTCCTCCTCCTGCACCTCCACCTCCTCAGCCCTTCTCTATTGTTGTTCTGATTTCATGCAGGGTAGTGTTACAACAGCCTGGAAAACACCCCGTTGCATGGTGTTTAATGGGTTTTAGTGTGTGTGTTCTCCTGCTGTGGATTCACCCCCGGATCCTGGAGGAGAATCAGGCTGCAGGAAGGACCCTGAAGTTCGGCTTTAACACACACATTCCTGCGGGACTAGTTTATCATGGAGGCTCCGTTTAACCCGGGACAGAGGCTCACACACACCGACACACATTCAGACAAACACTGGGAACATCAAGCACTCAGAGAAAGGATTTTAAATGATAGAGATGTTGGATAAAGTAAGTTTTAACTTCGGGTAAAAGAGAGATAAAGTGATTAATAACAGACACATAATGACCAAAAAGATACACCAAATGAAATGTGCATATGTAAAAATGCATAAAATAATTAGTTTTAAAGAGACACTAAACGATCAGAAATGTACAGTCACAAAAAACCCTTTCACTGACAGGAGGATAAATCATGTTTGTCTCACTTTTTATAATTTGACTGGGATTTGTATACTTATTTGAAGTGCTTGTAATCGTGCATTAAACATATTTTATTGTGAACGAAATCAGTTGTATCTGTATAGAAAATCACAGATGTTGGATAAACTAAGTTGAACTAAGGCTGGAGCACGAAGTCTGAAGATAAACAAGTGACGACAGAATCATCCTCCCTTAGAAGACGTCCGAGAAACATTTTGTAGATTAATAAATCAGCAGAGAACGTGTAAACAAACGTCAGCTCCAGATTAATACTTGATGGAATCTAAACAATAAGAAATATGTTCATTTAATCACAATTTACTGTGTTTAGGTCTGATGACAGACCAAACAGATGGGAAATGACCAAAAAGACAGAATATGATCGAAAACAGACAAAAAATTAACAAAAAGACACAACATTATAATAAAGAGACACAAACTGATCAAAACGACAAAAAAAAATGCTCATTAATGCAAAAGGACCAAAAAGAGACAACGTGATCAAATAGACGTAAAATGACTTAAAAAAGAAATTATCAAAAAGGGACAAAATGATTATAAAAATACACATAATCAAAAACACACACAAAAAGACTAAAAATAGAGCGTTTCACTTCCTCCCTCTTTTATCAAATCTTTAAAAATGTGTCTGAATGATATCGTGTTGAGTTCAGGGTCCATCCCCAGAATCAGTGAAAAAAAGGCACAATCACGACGATCAAAAATCACATTTTTTTTAATCCTTACATGGACTGTATGCAGAAGCATCACGTCACAGACACCAAACTGTCACCATCGTGAGGTTATTAAGAACAGAGGAACATCAGCAGTGTGTGTGCACTCATCTTCATCATCGTCTTCATCAGTGTAGGAAAATAGTGCGTGGCCAGTGTACTCTTACTTATGAAAAACAATCTAATATTCAAAAAGAAGCATATCATATTTATCAAAAACACAGTTAGTGCATCGAAGAGCTGCAGCGCTCGCCTTCAGTCTGCAGCCACGTGATATATATATATATATATATGACCGACTGTGAGGTCAATTAAAGGTTCAAAACAGGAAAAAATATGGAGCCAGAGGGGGAAATATTCAGAGAAACAACGTTGGATTACTACCATTTAATTTGTGCATTTACGAGAAAAAAACACAATAAAAGCAAGATATTTTTCAAAATAAAAATTAGGTTTAAGTTTTAAATTTACGTGAAAAAACTGAGATTCTTTTTCTTTCAATTTCAGTTTTTTAAAAATAAAAGTTTTTTTTTAAAAACAGTTTAAAAATAATTTCCATCTAATTTTGTTCGTTATTTAGAAAATTTTTAATTTTTTTCTCAGAAATGTTGGTGATATTTTTATGTTAAATTTTCCATGTAAGTTAAAGGAAAACTTTCTATTAATATGTTTTTTTCTCGTAAATTAGTCTCAAAAATTTTCCACTAATCTCTAAAATGTTGAGTCTCTGAATTTAACTCCGGCTCCATTTCCGATATTTTTTAAACCTTCAAGAACCCGATTCAGCGCCATGTGGACAGAAAAGCAGCACAGTGCAGAGAGTCTGAAGCATGTGAGTACAAATACATGCAGGTGTCTATACACACAATAATAATAATAATAATAACCCGTGAAGAATGTACAGAGGCTTCCTGAGAGTCAGGGAATAAAAATATTGCTGTTTGTTTGTTCATCGCCGTCTCCACATAAACAAATACTTTTAATAATTAATAGTTAGAAATAAAAGTCTGATTAAAAGGTTTTCATTATTTTACTTAATTACCATGTTTTTATAATTATTCTAATACATGACTTTGTGATAAGATGTAACAAATCTTCTTAAAACATGAAACTCAGCAGAAGTTGTTAAATTGTGCACAAAATATATTAAAAAAGAGAGCGTTAAAGATGCGTTTGATTTGTCTTATAATGCATTTTTTGGACGAGCTAAACGTAGAGACATGATCTCCTTCTGGGGTTTTCCCGTTTACTGTATGATAAGATATTTATCGAAATAAAATTATACAATCGTGCCATCCATGAAAGTCCACAAATGATCATTTTCAAACAATGCAATTTGTTTATGGGTAATTTATGGAGGATTTATTCATATCAATAACTGATCGGGAAATAATAGTGACTCCAATAAGGTCATGTTTTTAGACCACACTCACTAAATCTAATGTCGTTTGTAATCATATTTTAGGGCAATGTGAATGAACTGAGGACATTCTGTTTGGCTATTATGAAATAATGCACAGCCTTCAGCCAATCAGGATTGTCCCTCACCCATTTGAATGATCATTATTTATAAACCTACGTTAGCCCTAATCAACGTCGTGAAGTGAGTTTTATTCTCAGTGTAACGCCTCTTCAGTTAAACACACGTTCTCTTAGTTTGTGCTGAACCATCAGATGAACGATCATTTCAAGTCTTTTAGTCCTTTTCGAGTCCCCGTCACATTCCGTACGTTCGTCGTTCGTAAATCCCAGCTAACAAATGTTGGTTAGCTTACGTATGTAGAAGCCAGATAAAGAACGTTTGTTAGCTAACGTTCGTAGATCTCAACAAACAACGTTTCTTAGCTAATGTAAAATCAACACCATCAGATGAACAATCATTTAAAGTATTTTCCGAGTCCCCGTCACATTTCGTACGTACGTCGTCCGTACATCCGAACGTTGGTGCCAGATATCAAACGTTCATTAGCTAAGGTTTGTGGATTTCAACAAACAAACGTTTCTTAGCCAACGTAAAATAAACACACCATCAGATGAACGCTCATTTAAAGTATTTTAGTCCTTTCAGAGTCGTACGCCGTTCGTACATCCAGGCTAACACATGTTGGTGAGCTCACGTATGTAGAAGCCGGATAACGAACGTTTGTTAGCTAACGTTCTTGGATCTCAACAAACAAACAAACGTTTCTTAGCTAAAGTAAAATCAAAACACCATCAGATGAACAATCATTTAAAGTCTTTTAGTACTTTCCAAGTTTCCGTCGTTCGTACATCCAGGCTAACAAATGCTGGTTAGCTAACGTATGTAGATGCCAGATTACGTTCGTAGATCTCAACAAACAAACGTGTCTTAGCTAACGTAAAATCAAAACATCCTCCCATGAACCAACATTTAAAGCCTTTTGGTCCGTTCCGAGCTCCCGTCATGAATGAAAAACACCCCTCACACCTCGTAGTGCAGGTCGTTGAGCTCCAGTCTCGTGTAATGTCGTCGATCGAACGACTCCATCGCCTTTCGTCCGCCGACCGCTAAAGCTAGCGTTAGCACGGCTAGTCCCAGCACCATAAACGCCACAACACCGTTTTTCAACGCCCCGTGAGACCCCGAGTCCTGGAGGGCGCGATCTGATTGGACGGCGTCTTTTGGGACGACGACTACGAGATTCGCTGGCAGAGACGAACGTGTGGTGGAGGGCGGAGTTGTTGTTGTTGTTGTTGTTGTATAAATGGTGGTGGTTGTTGTTGTGGTACTTGGTGGAGAAGAATTGCAGGAAGTAGTTGTTGTGGGAAGTGTAGTAGTTGTAGTAGTTGTAGTAGGTGGAATGGTTGTTGTTGTTTTTGGAGTTGTAGTTGTTGTTGTTGTTGGAGTAGGAGTAGTAGTTGTTGTTGTTGTTGGAGTAGGAGTCGTGGGAGTTGTAGTCGTAGTAGTGGGAGTTGTAGTCGTAGTAGTGGGAGTTGTAGTCGTAGTAGTGGGAGTTGTAGTTTCAGTAGTTCTTGCTATAGCCTCTGTGTTGCTAATAGCAACAGGAAGTAGCGTGGTGGAGCTCTGCGTTGGATGGGCGTTGTTCACAGGATGAGGCCTTACTCTCTTGGGCGGTTTATTCGGTTTTCGACCGGGTTTATTTGGCTTTTTCATGGCGGTTGTTGTTGTGGGAGAAGTTGTTGTTGTTGTTGTTGTTGTTGTTGTGGTGGCTGTTTCTGGAGGAACTGGAGCCATGGTGGCGAGGATGATGAAGGGTGGAAGAGGTGGTGTCGTCATGGTGGTCGTTGGTGGTGTTGTTGGCGCCAAAGTGGTGGTGGTGGTTGTTGGTGTCGTTGTTGTTGTTGTTGTTGTGGTACTCTGTGTGGTGGTGGGTTGTGTGGTTGGCGGTGTAGTTGGTGCTGGTGTAGTGGTGATGGTGATGGTGGTTGGTTCAGTGGTGGCGGTCGTTGTGGTCGAGGTTCTCAACGTGGTTGGATGAATCAAACCTGAGCGGGAAATTAGACACATTCGTTATTAATATGTTTTAAATTCAGTCAAACTAATATCTCTCTAACTGAAGGACTAACTGTTGGGAAAACACTGAAGGTCCTCTTCCAGCATGAGAGCAACATGCTAACAAAGGTATCCCAACTGTAGCTGTGAACATGACAGGATGTGTGATGACCTAGAAGAGCAACAGGACTGTTTGAGGCATATGATAGCTATGTGATTAACATGATGATTCAGCCTCTATGGAGAGAGACATATGACAAGCATGCTCATTTCTGACGTGGAGCTAATCTGAAGTAAAC
>NW_011335044.1:0-20359 GCF_000735185.1 Notothenia coriiceps
AGTTATTTATGAAGTTATTACCCTATCCGATAATAATTCAATGCAGAGCCAATAATATAATATAATACATTATTTCATATATATTATATATTTATATATGTATATTTATATAGTCTTAAAGTTACAACCGGCTCTTTGAGTGCAACCATAATGCTAATCTAGCCCGCAATGAAATTGAGTTTGACACCCCTGACTTAAGCGAATAAATAATGAATACAAAACACATTCAAAAAGGCATCAAGTTATCACAGACACATCTCATAAAATCTGGATTATGCAAAGTGCAAACTAATCATAATAATTCATATTCAGGTCCCTAATCCAAACCATAGGTTGACTCATCCAGCTTTACCAGAGTTACTGCACATCTAAGTCCTCCTACCTAAAAAACAGAATAGATATCTGTGATTGTCTTCCAATAGTACATATGAGTGTTTTCTAATTTGGTACCTTGGTTGACAGGTCACCATTGCTAGACAGTACCTTCCACTGCTAGTATATTTTTGTATTTGACTCAGCCAATCATAACCAAGGACACAGACCATCTTTTTCCCCCTTATTTTTCTGTTCTGACGCATGACTTGTCTGAAAGAATCCATACTGTTGTTCTGCAATTGGCTTAAGGTGGACACTGAAAATACCATAGTCCCTGGTGAGAAGTGGGGTTCAGATGGGCGGTTTTGATAGAAAGTGGGGACGGCTTAGCATCGAGGGAAGAAGATCCAATCTCTAAATGTGTTGCTGTGAAGGTAAAATACTGGAGCCCTGCTGGGCCGCTTTTTTATAACTCTCAGAGGGGCTATAGGCAGAGCTTCCCCACTGCTCCACTCCTATAGTAGCTGCAGGCAGGCACTCACACAACTCACACCACCCCCTCACACACACATTTATCCCAAACAAAAGCTTTTCCAATTGCTAAATACTGCCAGAAATGGAACAATCTATGTATTATTTATATGTATGTAGATATGTTATAGTCGGTGTTGTACATGTTCACACTTCAGAAGAGCTAATTCAAAGTTTCAGTTCACACAAATTAAAATACATTTCAAAGTTGACAAAAGATCCCAGTTCCTGTAACACCAGGCCACAATACTTTCTTTCTCTTGAGATCCTGAGCAGATCGTACTTTTAACATTAAAACGCGTGTAACCATTGTCTGCGACAAATGTATATAACTTCATCTTATATATTTTTTAAGTATAATTTGGCCCCTTTACTTTAACTTGCACTGTTATGTGATGCTTAGATTCTTTGTTCTTACATATTTAAAGTATGTAACCCAGGGGTGAGTCAAACAGCTGAAGCCAATAATGGAATTGACTGTACAGTATATATGTCTATACTATACGTTATGGACAGCTCTTGGTGTTTGGGGTCCTACTACTTCATTGTTGGCGGTGAATGCCAAGACTACATCTCTTTCCTCCCCTCTAGTTGTCTTGCTTGAGGCCTGAAAATACCATAAAAGAACAAAAAATACAGTGTACTGCTTTCCAAATATCTTTTTTTGGCTTTAATTTATAGTAATTCCCTTAAATGTAGTACTCAAGTTAGTATGCAGAAGTGTTGCAGTATAGGAACGTAGATGGCAATGCTACATATGCTGTAGATACATACATATGAGCAGTGTTGAAGTGAGCCTGAGATTTCAAGATTTTCATTTTCAATGTCATTGTAAAATATGGGCATATGATAAGCCAAAAATAGACAAGTCTTAGCATATGCATGTGACACACGCCCACACAACAGTATTCCCAAATGGGAAAGCATCCTTGCAAGGGAACTTGATTTGAGTGCACAAATCATGTAAATCCTCTAAATATCCGCCTGTAATCATCAAGTCGATTTTTTAGGGCTTTGAAAAAGACTTTTATGACCACGTCACATGTTCATGCACAACATTGTATATTGATAATGTCAGATCGAATGTTCTCTACTTCAGTAATTTTAACATTGTATCTTCAGTTAAAGAAACTTAAAAAAATAGGGGGAAAAAAGAAAGGAACAATGCAGAAATGCACGATGGACTGCCCATGAGATACCTCTCCTTTGTTCCCGGAAAAAACTTGAGACGAGATTCTCACCTGGCAACCTCAATAGGACTGGCATATATTAATGCCAAAGCTATACATGAAATATGCAGAAGTAGAGTGACGTGTGGCGACTCTGAATACGGATCAGGAACCAAACCACTGGAAGACCGGACAGTATTCCATTACATTACATTACATTGCATTTAGCTGACGCTTTTATCCAAAGCGACTTACAATAAGTGCATTCGACCAGGAAGATACAACCTTGAAGAAAACAGAATCATATAAGTACATCAGGTTTCATAGAGCCAAACATTTCAAGTGCTACTCAACTGGCTTTAGATAAGCCAGTCCTTTATTAGTATATAAGTGCTTTGTTTTGGCGACCATGAGTCTGGGTGGAAAGTGCGTGTGTGACTGGAGGGAAAGAGGGGAGAGAGAAGGTTTCATCAAGAATGGGAAGATAATGGAGACGGGGCAAGGGATTGGTGGACAGAAGGAGCACCTGGATAGTGGAAGAAGTTTTGGGAGGCAGATCTGATTAGCGGAAAGGACTATAAGATAGGCAAAAGGAGTTGGAGTGAAAAGGGAGTTGTGAAGAGATTGAAGTACCAGAGAAAAGGTTTGGTGAGAGTTCCTCCAGTCTCCATTTAGTAGCGGATTTCTTAGTGGGTGAGAGTTGAGGCAGACTTTACAATATTTTCCGATTGCCGGACGAGAGAGAGAGAAGGCAAGGAGACAGTTTTGTGAACTTGCGCGGACAGGAATTTGTGGAGAGGACAATAGAGGTAGTCTGTTGGAAGACTAGGCGTGGTCAGACCAAAAGGTTCCGTCCAGGTTGAGGGGTCTTGACGAGAGGAACGACCAGAGACCTCCTTGACGGGTGTGGACGATTTCGTGGAGGGAGACGGAGACAGTAGTAGCGAAGACCTGGACAGATGACGTAAGCTGTGCCACTGGTAGTCTAGGAGGAAGTGGTGAGAGGTTCTTGGAACCCTCAAAGTCCGTGACGTGGAAGGGGAGGAGTGGTAGTATGGAGTTCTGGCCGTGGATGTCCCATTGAACCTCTCCCAGGGGCTCAGGCTTAACAGTTAATTGATTGTCCCAAGGGAGTCCCGAGACTAAGAACCAGGAAGAGAGAGGAACATGTGTTGAACGAGCCCAGGGACAGGTAGTATCGGGCGTACCCAAGAAGTTATGGTGAACGCGATGCGTAACTGACTGTGGATGTTGATTACGAGGACAAGGAAAGGAAGGACGAAGCCTCTGGGTCCACAGCGTGGCGAATAGAAGACGAACCGGCATTCGGTCTGTAGGAGGGAGTCACCCTAAACGGAGTAGTGGAGTTCGAGTTAGGAACTTGTTCTTACTTATCGAGAGGAAAGGAAGGCCCTTTTCTAACAGGTGAGAAACTTGGATTGTTAGTTATAGCCGTGGAGAACAATACAAAAGAGGCTAGTCTGACGGTTCCTATAAAACCCACCACTTGGGATTCTATTGTTGGACAGAAGTGACGTGTTGTAACGACGATGTTGAGGGCCGACGGAGCGTCTGATGTGGGGGGCGAAATTGTTGTAGTCCTCCTATGCAGGGGTCGACTGGGTCTTTAGTCGCGTCCCAGACCAGTCCGTAGAGCAGGTAGAGTGCGATCTAAATGACGTTGAGGAGGACCCGACCAGATGGACGTACACGGTAGGCTGTGGGAGACGTCGAGTAGGTCTTACGTCGCCGAGAGCAAGAAGTTTTGGAAAGGTTTTAAGAGGGTGTGGGTGCGGGGCGAGAAGCGATGGGCAGTAACCGAAGCCATTGACGATCTTAGGTGAAGTTCTGTGACCATGAACGCATGGTACGGACGGCTTACCTAGACCGGAAGGATGTAGGTCCTGTACCAATCTTGGCATGGTGGGTCGTGCACGTTGAGGCGGAGACGTAGCCGGTTTTGTCGAGCGACGTTGGGCGTGACGCTCCCCCTGCTGTTCAAGGTAGTCGTTTGTTGCACACCACAAACGATAGACCGAGATTTTACCGACCTTACGTCGGAGGGTTACACTTTAGTCCTGTCGTCTATCGAACGTGCTAGAAGGCCGCGTCTGACTTTTGAAGTAGAGGAAAGGCTGAGGTGGAAGCTGGCTNTATCTTGAAAGAAAGTGCTTTTTGCCTGAGAGATGGAAGCAGAGAAAGAGGAGAGGAGAGCCTGATAGGTTAGGAGGTCGTCATGGTGTTTGGATTTCCACCATTTCCGCTCTGCTGCCCTAAGGATGGTTCTATTAGCACGCAGTGCGTCATTTAGCCAGGGAGCAGGAGGGGACTGAGGAGCCTGCCGAGATGTGAGAGGACAGAGAGAGTCCAGAGAGGATGAGAGAGTAGAGAGGAGAGTTTCTGCAGCAGAGTTTGGAGGCAGGAGTTGGAACGAATCAGAGGAAGGGAGGGCTGAGAGCACCGATGAGGTAAAGGTAGAGGGGGAGAGGGGAGAGGGGAGAGGGAACGAAGGTTGCGGCGGACAGGTGCAGAATTAGAAGAGATTAGGTTGTTATGTTTGGAAAGGGGTAGAGAGAATGAAATGAAGAAGGGATCGGATGTGTGAAGCGGCTTTACAGGGAGGTTAGAAGGAGTGCAGTTCCTTGAGAATATGAGATCAAGGACATTGCCAGCGTTATGAGTTGGTGGGGATGGAGACAGTGAGAAAGAAAAAGTGGATAACAGAGATGTTAGTTCAGATATCTTCCCTGTCTGGAGGTTGAAGTCTCCGAGAAGTACAGCGGGAGGGCCAGTTTCAGGGATGTGTGAGAGGAGATTATCTAACTCCTCCAAGAAGTCCCCCAAGGCGCCTGGTGGACGGTAGAGAACAACAATGGTTAATTGTATAGGATGGGTTACTGTGACGGCATGGAATTCAAAGGTGAAAGGAGTGAAGTTAGGTAGCTTGAAGAGGGAAAAGCTCCAGTTGGGAGAGAGCAGGAGACCAGTGCCACCTCCTCTGCCAGAGGGTCTGGGTGTATGGGAGAAGGAATATGCTGTGGAGAGAGCTGCTGGGGTGGATGTGTTGGATGGAGTGATCCAGGTCTCAGTGAGAGCAAGGAAATCCAGAGACTGCAGGGAAGCGTAGACAGAGATTAAGTCAGTCAGCCTTAGGAACAGCTGACTGGCAGTTCCACAGGCCCCCTGAAACTAGATGTTGGATCTCAGTGGAGCATGTGGGATAGACAAGAGCAGGCCGGTTATATCGATTAGGAGATACACGGGGCCAGTGATAATTGCGAGAGGACACATGAACAGGAATGGAGACAATACACATCATTATAGCATGAGGGGCTAAAAAACCAAAGAGAATTGAATCCAGTGTGTGTTGCTAGGGCAACATACCCATGAACTTTCAACCATGACAGCCAAACTGCAGAAGCAGGAAAGAGAGAACAAATAAAACGTGTTCTGTATTTTAGAAGGCCTATTTTGGAAATAAATGTAGTAATACATCACATTTAGATGACACTGTGATTCAAGGCGATAAAGTGCAATAAACAATGAAGACACAACCACAGACAGGAACCTGCAGATACATTCGTCCAATTAAGACAAACCATTTCAAGTGTTGGTGCATTAGTTTCAAATGAGCAAAGTACTACCATTTTGATGTGCTTGGTTTAATGATCACGGAGTAGTTAAAACAGGTCAGTTTTCAGTCTCTCATGGAAGTGTGGACTCTAGTATTCCTGATATTTAGGGGGAGCACATTCAAAAATGTTGGACCAAAGATAGTTAACAGCCATTTTTATTGTAGCGGGAGAACAGAGTGAAAGGTGGAAAGTGCACATGATTTAAAAGAAACCAGATCCATTCAAAGCATGATAGGCTAGTACCAATGTCTTGGAGTGGATTCACGCAGCTATAGTTGCCAGTGAAGGGAGCGGAGGAGTGGTGTAGCACTGGTTCCTTTGACAAAAAGCCAATGTGGGATTATGAAAAAAAGTAATTGTTGAAGTTTAAACCAGGAACAATTCATTGGTGTTATACCTTACTGTATGTCACTCTATGAGCCTTGTGTCTCCTATCTCAATCTGCTGTAGGTTCAATTCATCCGCCCACTCGTTCTCTTCGCATATTATAAATTATATATTTTTTTCCTTCTGAAAACCAATATGGACTTGACTAAACAGCATACAATATATAAAATCTTCTTCATGGCATAATGAATGGCACGCATCAATTTTCAATGTGAATCCAAGAGACATCTGATGTTGCTAAAAGACACTCAATTGAGTTAAGGTAGATGGCATGCTTGCTGTGCACTTTTTTGAGACCGTGCTGGATTTACAATAAAAAGTGACAAAGGAGGCAAACAAGTCTGATGATTTATAGTCAGGGATTTAGAGTGTCTCGTTAAGCAGGATGAACGAGGACAGACATGATGAATGACAAAAAAAGGCTCTCCTCACATGTGCAAACATTTTCGTACGCAGAACAACCAGGGGCCAAATGAACTGTCAGTTTAGTATGTAAAGCGTGAAAAAAATGCTTTTCACGTAAAGTCAGAACCCTGGAGACCGAGGTAGTGTGTGTATGTTCGGATTTGCATGTGCATGTGGATGTGCATGCATGTGTGACTGGAGAGGGAGAGCATGGCTGTTTTGAACAACTTATATGTGTGTATGCACCTGCATGAGCCATGATTTACCATGCAAGTAAAGGGCCTTATTCAAAACATGATGCTTCCCTCAATTTGAATTCAACCAAGGCCATGATTTGATTAAATGTATGCTGAAGGCGGATAATCCTTTGACCTGATTGGCTGAAAAAAATGCTTGCAATCTGAAGGTGGTGTTGGCAAGGTAACCTGAGGGGATGGTAAGAAGTGGGGGAAAGTTGAGGGTGAAAGATGGTATAATTTTATATTCTCTACAGATTGAAAGCAACATGTGAAACTGAATGTCATCAACATCTCCTGGATGGGTTGGCACGTTTAAAAAAATATATCTTCTTCTGTATTTTTAAAACAACAATTTAAATGTCTCTTGCACTATAGTGTTTAATATGAATCTCCCCAAAATAATTTGGTGTTACAATGTTACAAAAAGATTGTCTTGAAACGCTGCATGGTCATTTATCAGATTGTTATCACTCAGCCATGTCATAATAACTGATACCTATACATTCAGTGGATGAAGTAATTATCAATTACTTCTGTACTTTTTATATATTCAACGCCTTTTAGTCCATAAATTCAGTGTTATTCTTTTACTTTTAATTATATAAATAAAGGAGGGCTCTTAACCCAGTAAGTGGCATATATTACCCATCATTCCCTATGGCATTAAGAGGGTGGGATAATCATTAATCACTAAGGCTAATGCTGGACAGCTGAGAAGGGATCAGAAAACACACACATACGAGCCCAATGAATTTCAAAAAAATTTTTTTTAAATGTATGCTTGTGAAATAAATGAAATGTTGAGTTTTGCTTCCTTGCTGTAGAAATATACACTTTGCAGAAACACACACAGATAGTGATGCTGTTCATCATCACAGGGAGTAGAAAGACGTTGAGGGAAGACAAATAGTACTCAGAGTTCCCTGGGGCTAATCAACAATTTATAAAAGAGATAGTGAGAGGCACAAAGAGAGTCTTTTCAATTCAAGTGGGGTCTCTCTTTATTCAAAATGCTGATATCTTGCGGTATATCAAAATACAGCATCACGTCAGGTCCCTTTCCATTGAATGTGTGCACGTTTATGACTATGGCAGTTAATAATAATTAAAAAATAAGATGCTAGTACCTTTTAAAATGTCCTTAGACCTGTAATACATGTCTATATGTTAAGGCCTCATGTAGAAATTGTTAGAAGACATTTATCTTAATGTCATATCTGTTTCAAATGTTACAGTTATATTGAGAATCATTATGTCAAAGACACAGGAATAATATTACTCACAAAAACAAATGAATCCACTACACTACAAATGTGTCTTTGTCATGAAAAGCTACTAAATAGACTGAGTTAAGATGATTTTTTTTCTTGAGTAAATACATGAATGGTTGTGGTATTTGAAGGTTTTGCCATTGAACCAGAGAAGAACCAGTGAAAAGACACTGAAGAGTTTCATTTTAGGTAGTGTAAAAATGCACCATGTATAATGAGCTGCTTGAATTGAGGTGTTGTGGCTGTGACCACTGATCTTCTGAACGTTTGATTATTATGTTCCTGTTGATCTACAACCTCTACGAAAGGCACATATTTTCAGTTGCATTTATATTTTGATATAGATTCTGCAACCCTCTTGCTACTCGGTTACCCTTGAATATCTACACACACACACACGCACGCACGCACGCAAGCACGCACGCACGCACTTACGCACGCACGCACGCACGCACACACACACACACACACACACACACACACACACACACACACACACACACACACACACACACACACATGAGTTATCGCTGCTCTTCAAGGACAGCTCTGGGGAATGCCTAAGGGGAAGCTCTTTTATGATCTAAGCCAGGGCTTCTCAAACTCCGGACCGAGGTCCGGATCCGGACCGAACTGCAAATCAATCCGGACCGAACCCTGTGTCCCATTATAAAATAAATAAATAAATAAAATAAATTCTGATGTAAATTAAAGTGGACCTATTATGCTATATTGGAAAACATATATTGTAGGGCCATACCTATACAAAACATGTCTGTGAAGTTTTTTGCTTAAAATACCAAACAGATCAACCCATTGTAGCCATGCCTCATACTGCTCAAACCCCTCTTTTGCAGCCCTGTTAGAGAAACGCGAATTGTGGGTCCTTAGCTTAAAAAGAAAAAAAAGAGGAGGCGCAGCTAATGCCTGATCAGAATTCTACCAGAGATAAAGTTAAATTCTACTGTGATAAAACGCCATCACAGGTTGCCACAGGGACAGAGGGAATACACAAGAGCTGTTTTCAATTACAGTACTTTTACTATTAAACTAGATGAACAATTCATCCTCTTGTCAAAACACGTTGGGGCCTGGTAAGAAATTGAAGTCGGCCAGAACACAAACATTACAATGATTCTGAAAATAGGTAGAGATTGGTCTGAATCACCGTAAAGAAGCCACAAATACAAAGTGAAACGTATGTTTTCATGAAAATTGAAGGGCAATCACATCCAATCATCCAGACAGGTATAAGTTATTTTCCCTGTTGCCCCCCCCCCATCATTGACTTACATTTGGAACCTTGGAGACTCAAAAGCAAAATGTTAAAACAAGAGAGCAGGAGGAAATATATTTCACACCCATCAATCTGGGCACCACTCATAAATGTCAGCCCGTGGGAAATTGAATGGCACCATTTGTCTATGTTTATTAGGCTGGGATGAACTCTGTCTCATTGACCTTTCAAAGTACATATCCAGAGCAAGTTAATTGAGGATAAGCCAAACGTATATGCCTGGAGTGCTGTACGATCCCTGCAGACTCATTGCCTCGATTAAAACATTTTTTCAAAGAAATGTCGATAGGGAAGTTCATCAAAAGAAAGGCCAGAGTCCATTGGAAGACTGTCAATTTATTTTATCACTCAAATGGCCAGTCTTAAATGCCAAACTAGAATCTCAAAAATCATTAAATTGTAGTGTCTTGTCCTCAAATGTGACTTTGGTGAGTTTGTTTGACTGCATCAAGTTATTAAACTGAAAAGAACACAAACTTTTGCTTAATAAATGTATCCCTTATGTTTCTTGTGTTAATTGTTATAACCAAATTACCAAAATAATAACCAAATCATCCCCCCAAAAAAGTATGTTTTGTTTCTTCTGTTTAATTGATCTTGAGTTGGCGTGAAGTTTTGATGAGCACCCTACATATGGTGGCAGGAACTAAAACTGGGGGACAATATCCCTATAATTCCAAGAGCTACAAAGGCAGCAAGGCAGTTGGGAGGTCATTAAGCAGCCTGACCGCAAAAGATCATCTAGGAATCAATGGAAACATCAACAAGCTACGCTAACCAGCTTAACAGTGAAAGAGAGTTAACCATTGCTATGGGAAAACGCCTAGTCAGAGGCTTTTATTTTTTCAAATAAACACGCACTCACTGGCACGCACAATAACAGTTTTATTGAAGATTATTTTTCCTCTATCAAAAAGTTGGGAGAACTCCAATTTCTGTTCAACTTTAAAGTGGCTATGTCAAACCAACATTTTGGTTTAAATAAGGCACTGTGTGAAAATGAGCATATGGTCAATCTGATAATGCAAATATACAAGATTTCTTTATACACATTTTTATTTTTAAGTTATTGCTACCATTTGGTCCCCCCGATGTGTAAAGCTGCTGGGGTTTGCTTTCAACATCTCTCTTGACTATGTTGATAATACAATACATTGAATGTTACCTGCAAATGTGCAATGTTCGCAATAGTCACCAACCAATTTTTAGGGGAACTCCAGATACTCAATGATGACAACATTGGATGTTTTACAGTCAGATTGTTTTTCCTTTTCATGTTTTCCCTTTTTTTTCACCTTCAGACACTTTTTGCCTGCAGCCACTGCCAGTAAAACAGCAATGTGTTATTGACAAAAAAGGCTCTGATTGTAAGTGATGTCCCCACCAGACACTACCACTGACATCCCCTGGCGTCTGTCAATATCCTTCACAAAGACTGCTCTTGTTTACATTGTGTAGCTGCTCTCACTTGACCTGGCCCTGAGGGAAAATAATTATTATATTCCCACGAGAATCATTTCAGTGTCACAGAAAAATGCATAATAATAATAATAATAATAATAATAACTGATAGTAACTAATGTGAGGTTGTAGTATTGTTGTCTGAGCTGACATCCCTGTTCAATCGCACTGGAATTGAATGTTCTTTATTTCGATAAGCTTCCTGAAATGTACTTTGGAGCCACTTACAGTTAAGCAGAAGAACAAAGCATAGCATTGGCACACTTAATGGCTTAAAAGTAGCATACTACATTTAATTGTGAATCAGCCACGTTGTGTTTCCAATCACAAATAAACAAGACATTGCAGAAATTCATGAACAAAACTCCCCATGAATATTTTAGTCATGGCTTCGTGTGACTGAATCAAGTACCAAGCTGTCCCACCACTGGCTCTGTGCTAACAGTCTAAACATGTCCTTGTACTTTTGAATGTCATCATACAAAGTGGGAGTTATTGTGGTTCTCAAAGTGGATACTTCCCTGGTTCAATATTTGAATGTTAGCAACAAATACTTAATATTTAAAACAATTTTTTAATAAATATATTTATATTTACAGTATGGTTGGTTCAAACAAAGGACTAAACGCTATGTTTCAGTCTGAACGCTTTGATTTGCCTGCGCAGCACAATGTAAACAGACAATAACAATGGCTCGTGACCCTGGACCACCATGTGATGTAATGGAAGTCTGGAGCGAAAGTGCACGTCTATTTATGGGGCCACTGACATGTAAAACGTTTTAAAAGTCTTGATCTTTCATCAAAGCCCGGTGCCTGACAAATTCCACCATGCGCAGCTGGACCACCTGGATGAGTAAAAACCACACAGTGGCTCATTCGCTATGCCAGGCAGCGTGTGTCTACATCAGCTTCTGCAAGAACAATAACTTGTTCTGGTGATGTGTGCTGTTGCTGGAGTGATGGAGGGTGGAAGGTGACAAAGAGAGGTGTGATAGGGATGGTGCATGCACCAGCAGATCGTGGCGGGACGGGACGATTAAGGGATAGGATACTCACGCTGCTGTTCTCTCCTGTCCAGTGGACCATCGCCTGGTTGTGGGTCGCATCCCCTTTAAGCACGAACGAGCTGCTGAGCAGGGACATTTGTTTTTCCCGGGACAGTGCTCGCCTGAAGCGGAGTGAGCCTTCCCCTCCGACGGCTTCCTCGTCACCTTCCGTCGGTATGCCCGGCGGGGAGCCTCCGTCTCTGCCGCCCATGTCAAACGTACGGTCCTCCCCGCCGCGCCGGTTTATAGCCCCGCTGTCACAGCGCACGGGTCCCGGCAGTGCCATCCAGGCCGAGGCTACCAACAGAAACACGCAGAGGTGCGCGGCAGAGGAGAGCGGTTCTTCGGAGCGCAAAGATGCCATGTTTTGCGCTGCAGTCGCGCTCAGTATCGCGGAAACTGATAGAGAAACCTCTGATGCTTGTGGAAGATAGATAGATGTATACTGTAAGACGAGAGAGAAAGAGAGTGATGGGGGAGGGAAGGAGGGAGGAGAACTAGAGAGAAGGCAGACAGTGGAACAACGTGGACGCGTCTCTGTGTGTGGGCCACAGAAAGGCACAGCGGTGCCATCTGCAGTCCTATAGCTGCATCACCCAGCGACTGATCTCAATCCACCTTCATTCAAGTGTCCCCACATAAGGAATTTACACCATATATTTACTGTATATGACATATGTCCTATTTGAAGTGGTGTATTTTTTATATATGGGCCTATTAAGAAGTGGGCTTCCAGCTTTCTCATTGGTTTTGACATAAAGACAAGCATTATTATGAACATTAACCTTTTTTGTTGCTTTCTATCCTCACTTTATCCAACAATCTTTATGATCAAATTGCCCTCCATCAGCATGCTCATTTTGGAAAAAAGTTGAACTGCCACAACCTACATGAATTTTCCATAAGTTTCCGTATAGCTGGAGGAAGAACAGATGACTATTTTATATTAAGGATCTGCATGTTTCAAGTAACTAAAATGTAATTGAAAATAAGTTTCTAAAACAATGCAACTCATGTGTCATGAAACTATGTTGGAGAATGTGGAGCAGACAGACATCAAAGAGGGTAATATCCCACCGAGTACAGGATGAATTATTCAGTATTGTTGTGCGTGTCCATCCAGACTAGGATAGCGTTTAAAATGTTCTTACTTGTCTAGTTTGAGTCCCCAACAACATTAGGAAACAACGCTGCATACCAAGGAGAGTCTGTGAAGAGTCTTGAGTTCTAAAGTCCACATTCTTATTTTTGAGTAGGTGGGACCTAAGACATTTGGTTCCCAACATAATTGGTTTGTCCACTAATCTATCCAATTAGAGACAGTTGTCCTTCAGTTCTTTCTGGGTTTGTTTTTGTTTTCCAATATAATATATAATACAATAATATTAGCTCCATATGCAGTCAGATAAAGCAGTTGGAAACATTCCTCAAAAAGATACTGCCGAAACTTGCATGATTTCAGTCTGAGTCCACTCTTCTTGCTCACAGCCCAAGCATTTTGTAATTGGGCAATTGTCGGTCATTGTTGTTATTGTTGTGGGACACCACACATCCTTCTCGGGGTGTAGATGACCCCGAGCCATAAGCGACAACAAATGTGATTCAGTGTCCTCAGCTATTTAGTCTATTTATTGAAGAATGTTGATTATTACACTCTGAACTAGTTAAAACCTGGAGCTACAGGAGGGGTCTTCAGAATTGATTGTGGCATCTCTACCATGTGGTCAACTCTTGGCCTGTGACATGTCTTGTGAATTCTCCGGCCGAAGCTCCAAATAAACTGTCAGTGTTTGCCATCAAAGCTCCAGCTCTCATTGAGTGCTGACTTCAATTGCTTCAGAAGTATCCCTAACAACAACCGGTAGAGTTGGCTTCGTGTTTGAACATTCAAAGTGTTAAGATGGCAGAACAGGAGCAGTTTTCTTGGGGCAGAAGGGGTCAACCCCAGTAATATTGTACTGTAAGTCCAGCTGACAAAATCTAAGAACTACAGCTCTGGGGGAGCAAGGAAGTGGATCAAAATCAAGGATATTAAGATTTCAAAGTATTTCTTATTATTAGTTTTTCTTTGCTTATTTAGTCATTTCAGAAAATGATTTAACAGACAATACTGTAAATACTGCAAGTGTAATGCAACATGCAATGTTGAATAATTCAGCCAACATCAATAATGTATCAAAATGAAACTTGTACCTACATGTGATGCCTACAGAACTCACAGATCAGAACACAGCCTATTTATTTAGTTGATCTGGCAGAACTTCAAAAAAACTTGTGGTTTTGAACATAGGTCTATTTTCTGCCTTAAATAAAAAAAATAGATAAATGTGCAAGTAAAAGGCAGATGATGACAGAGCGTGCACCATTCATGACCTCTATTGCCAGTATACTGCCTGTAATTGCACCTACTAAACTGGAGCTTGCATTTAAATATTTTATACCACAGCGGAAGTGTCTGTGTGTGTCTTTTTGTGTGTGTATTGCAAATTGGAGCCTGCAGCAAGTCTGAATGTAATCCGTTTTAACCTAATAGACAGGCCCGACATGAATGCCAATTTTCGGTTGCAATTAAATAAAGGTATAAACTGCATTTGTCCACATAGCCATGCTCACTCAGAGAATTAATACCTGCTATGAAAATATAAAATGTGAACATGCCTGGAGAAGGACATTTTTTTTCTTGTGACCAGTGTTATTTGTCATACACAATGGGCCAAACAAAGGCATCATCCTAGGAGCTTATTTTCTTCATTTTGCGATGGAAAAAAATGTACGTCGTAAGATAACTATAGGTATGTGGTAGGTAACTACCTAAAGGTACTCCAATTGTTTTAATTACAAGTGATGAAAGTGAAAAAAAAATAAGAATTGCTCCGATAAATTCTGTAATTGCAATCATTTTGAGCAAATTATGTTGAAGTTAAACTGCAGATCCTCCCAGGCACATGTAAGAACATTGTACAATCATAAAGATATAAGTGAATGAATGAAAGGAAT
This sequence comes from Notothenia coriiceps, assembly GCF_000735185.1. Taxonomy (NCBI): domain Eukaryota; kingdom Metazoa; phylum Chordata; class Actinopteri; order Perciformes; family Nototheniidae; genus Notothenia; species Notothenia coriiceps. The sequence goes on from NW_011335044.1 coordinate 14,756, forward strand.
CAGTCAATAAGCTGATCAATCAGTTTATCAGCCATCATGGTATCATCTAATAAAATCACAACTTGCACCACTAAAGAGGCCAGAGACAGCTGTTCACAGTCAAAGTATTTTGCAGTTCTCCTGCGGCTCTGTAAAACTAACGCACATTAATCTTCATAACATCCAATTATCCGTGAACATTTCATGACGAACAAAGTACGTTCCGCAGCCGCTCAGCAGCATGCTAACAAGCTGAACTCCCACAGTCCAAGGATTGCCCCCCCCCCCGAGCTGTCTCTATATGCTCAGATGTTGCAAGATATGCTTTATTCATCCAAACTTTTCATCTGCGATTAACACAAACAGGAATATGCCACCAGCAACCCAATGAAATATTTACTGAATTTAGTTTGCTATGAGGTCACGATGTGAAGATGCACTCTGAAATATTTCCCTTGCTTTGTAGCTCTCTCTCAGAAGTTTAGAAATATAATTCTCACATAATATCTCACTTGCATAAAGCAGTTGGAGAAGACCAAAACAGTAGCGTTGTAAAAATAAGAGCTGAAAGCTAACATGATGTGTTAAACGGAACTGCAGGGTCAAGTGGTGACTCTACGTAGGTTTTTACTTTACGTGAAGTACATTTTAAATACAATTTAAAAGCCATGACAATATCTAAGCCCTTTATGGTGAAGCATAAAAACACACCTTGATCCACAAGGCGTACACAGTTTAATGGGATGTTCCACTCTAATTATGAGGCAGCCAATGATCGACCTCACTGAACTCCTGGGGGGTAATTACCTTGGTTCAGAATCCTTAACCACAGTTTTAAATGCTAACACACAAAAACACACACACACACTTGAACCACACACAGACACCCCCGCTCACGCCCCAAGTATTTAATATCTACTCTTGCATGGTCATAAAGGTGTGACCATCCATTAGAGGCCCCACAGGAGCTGCTCCTCTTCCCTCCCCCCTTCAGACAAGTCCCTGTGCTGCAGCAGTCATGCCCTGTCATCTCACATTAACAATGGCAAGGTTGATATCTCACCCTATCTGCTGGGTACACATTCGGCCGAAACGAACGAGGATCTTTAAACGCCTCGGAGTCATTTGGTGTCACTAGAGCATGAATACTGTCGCATGCACTAATGTCGGCACACTTGTACAAATGTATAAGTATTGTAATGTTCATTATTCCGTGCATATATGTACCTTCCCACAACAATTACACCAAAACACACCCATCGAAGCTGATTAATGCATTTTATACTCACTTTTTGGCCTGCATAATAAAACTTAAACGGTGAAAAGCACTTTGTTGCATAGATATATTGAATTCCAGGTAAAGCCTATTGACTCAGATATATTGGTTTACATATGAAGTGGATTTCCAATTGAACCGATACAAATGAAATGATGTATTGAATGATTAAAAGGGACAAGGGCAACGTATTTTGCTTCATCTTCTAGAATATTGACATCATATACGTTAAGATTGGTTAGCTGAAAACCTGTAAGCAAAGACTTCTGGCACTAGGTACAATCTCTTGGGAAAATGAAGGCTCAATTTATGGCACAAGGCCATTGATAAAGAAAAATGTGATGTGTCCTGTGCAGTGTTGCCAACCATTTTACAATGAAAGTAGCAATCCCTAATTTAAAACTCTTCCATCATTACCATCATATCCTCATTTGCATATTGGCGAAATCATTGTGCATTTTTTTTGCTTAAAGCATAGTGTTTTGTTTGTTGAAAAATATTAAAATGAAATGAAAATATGATGTATGCCATCTGACTAATGCCTTTTTAATTCTTGCCCACCCATCCTCCCTAGTCTGCCATCTACCATCACCCCTCTGCCTCAACCATCCATCTTTTTCTCACCACTCGTCCTCTTTCCCCTGTTGTAAGTCAAGAAGCCTCCTTAAATCCACTTTACCCCTGAGTCAGTGCCTTTCTCTTTTTTTTTTGTCAGTATTTGAAGTTCAATCATCTTGTTTGAATGAAACATTAGCATTGTCTTTTTATAAACAATGGCTTCAGAGATTTTTATCTAGCAATCCAAAATGTATTCTCAATAATCGCTTACAACTGATCCTAATAGGATAAGTCAATTTGTTATAACTTAACCTTTGTATGTTGTGCCTGCAATTTTATACAATGGGCTTACACAACGTTATAAGACAATTATCTTGACCATCAAGAAATAAGTATTTGAAACAGCAATTTGATCATCATGTGAAAATACTCATAGGAACACCGAAAAGTATACATGACTTGGAAAAAAAACATTAAATTACAACTTTGGGTTGTTAAATCTTCTGACTTTTAGACCATTACTTTCCTGTAAAAACCAGAACAAAATGTTCTTGCCGTATGGTGTAAAAGCCTTACCATCCACTCTAAAAGGCTCAAGCTCCATAAAAGTTCAACATTTCAAAGCCTCCTTTTCTGCAGCAATAAACACATCCGAACAGTTTTATTATGGCTCTTGATGTCAATTTTTGCTTTGGGAATTCCCACAATACATTTCCATTTGTCAGATTTCCCTAGAGAGCCAGGTGACTTTGCGACTTCAACTCTAACTCAATCAAATGCACCACCACCGTTGGCGTCACTTTCTTAGAATAAGTGGTTGGGTCACTTTTTTCAGATTTATGTTTGATTGTGTATCAGTTAAAGGTGGGGTATGTAATTTATTTCAGAAACACTTTTTGATATATTCTATGGAATGCTCTTAACATCACGATAGCAATGAATATATTAAATGCTTTGACAATAAATACATTTAAAAAATGCATCCGTGGAAGCCGTAGTACTGTAAAAAGCATGAACAATCATTTTAGCCGGCCCGGCTAAAATATCTGGATGCCCACCTGCCTGTCAGCCTTCCATCTGTGCACAAACTTATCTCGTGCCCTCATTGGTCATGTGCGCGTTCGTGTGTGTTGGGGGAGGGGCTCTGTAAGGAAGTCTGAAGGAAGAGGCAGATTTTTTCCGGTTGTTTACTTTCAAATTCTAGCGTACTCGAGCTGGTTTCTCCAAAATTACATACCCCGCCTTTAATTGATTGGTAACTTGCTATACCTGCTTTTAGTTACACAACTTTTTTTTTGTTACAAAACTATGTTGCAGCTCTGCGATCCAGCTGAAACAGCTTCATTAACTCATTGCCCTCTGGAGCGCCAACACTGCCCTCTGCTGGAGTGTGCTGGCTTTTGCAAAATACCCATGATGTGTTAATGAGTGGGTTACACACTCATAATTTTGTTAAAATATGTTTATCATGGGTTTTTTATTAATCTGACTTTTATTTAATTTATTATATCTAAATCTATAAAGTGTCAGTAAAACTGTTGCTTAAATAAAGACAAATGATCACCTGATTATCACAACAGTTGTATCAGTTAATTGATTGAGTACATATGAGAATGGTTACTATACTTTGGCTAGTGTTACATCAAATTGAAAAAAACATGAGACATAGTTTGATAATTTGTTGATATCTTTAATGTCTTTAACCACATAACTTATATTAAAATATCTGATTCATCACCCTTCACCCACTTGAGCTAAGTACAATACAATTTTTGTTTAAATAATAACAATTTAATGAAAGTTTAGGGAAAAAAACGATGTTAAGCTCTCATAACACATATACTGTATATGATAATAAAAGCACATATAGATAATAACAGTGATGGAAAGTTATACAAGTCTTTTTTTCTGACAGTAGTAAGGATGTATCCAACCTTTAACATAAATCTGAGTTAATGTTACAGAAAACGGCTGTTAAAATGTTGTTAAAGACATCATGTTTGATGCAATTCCTTCATAATGTTGATGTATTCTATAATAACAATTCTGGCTTGTTTCTAAGAATTCACAAGCCAACAATAGTTTTGGACATTTTTTGCCAAATAGATGCAATTTGTTCGAAATAAAAATATATACTTTATGTAAATATAATTCTATTTTAGGGTACTAATTTGAGCACATACTGAAATGACTATGTATTGGCTCTAAGACATAACAGGGTTCAAATGGTATTTGTCTAAATTGTACGGCGTTAAATACAATAATAACCTAATTTTGACAGATCATGAATGGTACTCCTCTGTCTGTGTGCCGTTACAGTTAAAAAGTTGTTCCTACCTGTTCATTAATTAGGTAGCATTGAGTTTAAATGAATATATGATAGTTCCTGCCAAGACATACAGCAGTTAAAATCCCTCACATGTTTCATTATTTTATGATGAAAAAGTTATAATGTTTTACATTAGAGATACAAATATTTTAATAATGATATTTCACAGGGATATAAGCCCTGCCTTAATGTAAGCTTGACAGGAGCCATGACAGCAGCACAAGGAGGGTTGCAGTGAGGACACTTATCCGGTGTTCTACTCCATGGGAAACTTCTGTAAATGATGACCAAAGGAAAGAAGACATTACTTTAAAAACATGTCTTTAAGTTGTGTTTTTTTATGAGAAATAATTTGAGATAACTTACGTATGCCGTTCACAGAAATTGAGGCACTTTCGATGTTGAAGGCTGTGATGCTTGAAGCTGCACCAACCAACACATCTGAAATCTGATTGCCATTGGGAACCGATGAGGATTCAAATTGAAGATCCATAGTGTTGTAGATAGATCCATTGCTGAAAAGGGAATTAGAGACAAAATGTTAAAAAAAATGATACTCTTGCATAATTTTAAATACATTTAAATTATTCCAATAATAACTGATAATGATTTTCATGAATATACAGTAGAAAATCCTTAAATTACAGTATAACATTAACACATTACCTGAACAAAACCACCTTCAATGAGCGGAAAGAGGTAAATGCTTTTTGGTAGATGGGTTCGAGCTGCAGAAACACAAGCAGGCAAACAGTGAGTATATTGATGCTGTGCTCTTCCTCACTTCAGCACTGCCGTTTTTTACATAAGTACATGTACATTTTTTCTTAAATTTATTTTGTGTCTAACACATCTAGGCTAACACATCTATGCACATCATAATATACGTATATGGAAAGTTGGTTTCTTCAGTTATTTCTAATTTAGGAGAACATTTAGCAGAGGCAAGTTTTTTGATGTATTGCAACAGGGAGTGGGACCTTGTTTTTAGAGAGCTGTTCAGTTGACTGGAAACTGTTCTTTAGACATGTATTCTCTTTTTGTTAATTCAAGGTAGGTCCTGCAGTGGGTGTTGCTCTAGGTTACCGAAACTGATGTCAAACATGTAAAAGCAAATCCATGTTCATGCTACCTTTTTGCTTTTTTGTCTGTCCAACAACTGCAATTGTTATAAGCATGCTTATCCACTAAGCAACAACACAAATAACATAGCTTCCTGATGTTGTCACAAAGTGTTCCTTTTTTAATAATACCTGAAATGTTCTTGTTTCTAAAACCACAGTGAAACAAAGAACAAGAAACACCATCTTGCGAAAGTATTTTCCATCCATTTTGTTATGGCTAATGACCTCATTCTTATTAGTCAAAACAATGTATATGTTTGTTAATGCAGGGGTTCCCAAACTTTTCCCGCGACCCCCAAAATAACAGTGCCAGAGACTGGCGACCCCCTGTCGACGGG
>NW_011335044.1:20398-29592 GCF_000735185.1 Notothenia coriiceps
TAGATTGAAGCTTCTTGTTAACCCCCCACTGCCCTGATAGGCCTCAACTCTGGGTCGCTCCTCGGCTGGCCATACTCCTCCTTCACCCAGCACTCCGCCTCTGTGGTCCTCCTAATCGCTCCATCTATCACCTTTCAGAAGAACATTCCACCCTCAGTCACGCCTCGTTAACCGCTACCATCCCTATCACTCGCATGGTCATCCGGCTGCTCCCGGGAGAGATCTGATGTGGTAGGTTGAAAAAAAACACAAATACATGTACACAGCACACACACACTACACACACACACACACACACACATACACACACCCCAAAAAAAACACCACACACCAAACAACCACCACAAACCACAAACACACAACACCACCACCACACACACACACATACACCAACACACAACCACACACACAACACACACCACACACAAACAACACACACACAACACACACACAACACACACACAACCAATACCCACACACACACAACAAACAACAAACAACAACACAAACAACCACACACACACCAAAACAAACCAATAATATAAAATATATATAGAGAATAAGAAGAAAACACACATGCTTGCAGACTACACTTTACAGGAAATATAATAAGAAAAATATAAGAGAAGAAATAATAATAATGCAGACAGTGGACAAGACTTAATAGATGTGAAACTGCTTTGATAAGGACTTTTCCCAGAACTAGAAGCAATTAACGGGCCTTTTAGTTTCATGAAAAATCAAGCTCTCAATATTTCCAGTTACTAACAAGTGATCAATTAATTTGGCTTCTGTTTTAGTGACAGAGCTTAGACAAGAACTGGCCACAGTTTGGATCTTTTTTGCCAGATAATCTGCTCTTTCATAAACAGTCAGGATAAGCCTGTGGTTGTTGGAAAGGAAAATAATACCATTGTGAAACAGACAGCTGCGGCCTTTTATTTGGCTGGGTTTGCCTATCAACGTCTATAAGACCACTGTTAGGACTCTGACAAGTTTGTGGTGGAAGTTTTATGAAAAATGCCTCTAGATACACAAAAATCGACCAAATGCTTGACCCACAGAACAATTCATCTGGGTGTTGTTGCTGATTTTAAAGCTATGTCAAATGTAAGACAATAGTCAGGAGACAGGGAACGGCTTGTGTAGAAAAGTGTTTTGAAAACGAAAATAAAGATAGATAGATAAATTCACTGATGTGATTCTCTTCCTTGCAGACACAGAGTTCACAAAGCGACGCAGAAAACACACATTAATAAACACACACACCCCGCCACAAACACACACACACACACACACCCACAACAACCACACACACACCACACCACACCCACACAACACAACACACACCACAACACACACACCAACACAGCAAGCACACACACCACACCACGCTAATGATATAGTCTATAAAGTCACCCAGAGAAACATGACTGGGTGGCCAGTGACTTCCTGTTTCTGCTTTGGCACGTTGACTTACTTCCTGGAACCAGCGGCAAGTTTCCATGGATGAATGGCTTTTTATTGATTTACCATATAATAATTTTAAGCAACACCATGGGTGTCACAAGGTTTTCGAACACCATTGCATCTAAATGGTTTTCTAGGTTGGTCCGGAAAACAATTTGCACTTTGCCTCGTTTTACTGATGTATCAACAGAAAAAGACGTCTGCTTTTTTCTTTATTTCTAAATTTTGGTGGAAACTAACTTATGATGTCACATTTTCCTATTAAAGAAAACATCAAATATACGTAAGATATATAAGAATGTGACACAACTTCCTATGGCCCACGAAACGACCTGCTGCTCATCACGTTTGAATTTTAGAGGGAGAGATGAGTAGAAAGATGTCTCTTCTTTTGATTGCACACAACTATGGATAAGACCTAAAGATGTAACTCATCAGTCCAGAGAAACTTACTAATTTCTGATCAAACTAATGGCAACAACCTCAAACACCAACCATTATGGGTTGAAGGGATAGAGGTGGACATCTAGCGGCCGTTTCCACAGCGCCAGCATCTCTTTTCACTTGATTCCAGTGAATACGAGCATGTGGCAGCGCCTCGAGAAAAATATCTGCAGCTAGCATCATATTATCTTTTCAGAAAAGCACGGTGGACGTCACTTTTAGAAATTGAAAGGAGAATCATTCTTTGGGTCACTGTTTGTCAGATGGAAAACTATTAGTATTCAAGACCAGCAACTTCTGCATAAAAAAGGCGACGTTGGAACAGGCCCAAGTAAGCCAAAAAGGTAATATTAATAATGGCATCGTCTCTGGAAATCTCGTAAAACAAGGCTTAAGTAGACTGATGCTAATACCAGAAGTGGTACTCTTCCACATGTTTCAGAAAGTTGGACTGAAATTAGTTTTGACTCACCTATTAACAAAATAAATGAAATAGACAAAAATTGGGCGCATTGTGACGGTTAAATTAGGCACAGTTATGCCTCATACGACCTTTGATTACAACTTTTGATCCAGTTGTGCATCGTGCACTGGGAACCAGACTAACACAATAAAGTCAACATTGGTTTGTGCCAAGAACAATAAACGTTAGTGGTAAAAGCTTCGCCTAAATGGCAGTGGTTGTGGAGATGACCTGGTTGCTGTATTGTCCTTCAGTTTGTCCAGTCAGTGGTGCAGGCTGATTGTCATGTGGGTGAACATGACTGGTGTTTTTACTGGTTGGGAATTACAGGACTTTTGTTGAAGGGTTTTAGAATTAATCCTTATGAAATAAGGGTGTGTTTTTATTACCTTGACATGTATAGTAACAATATGTGTGTGTGTGTGTGTGTGTTGTGTGTGTGTAGTGTGTGTGTGTGTGTGTGATGTGTGTGTGTGTGTGTGTGCTGTGGTGTGTGTGCTGTGTGTGTGTGTGTTGGTCGCTGTGTGTGTGGTGTGTGTTGTGTTGTGTGTGTGTGTTGTGGTGTGCTGTGTGTGTGTGATTGATACCATCTAGTCCAATATTGAGTAAAGATACATAAGTTATGTTATATATTCAACTTGCATCCATATGTTACATAATTTGACTATATATATAACATACCTATTTTACAAAAACCAAAAACCATTCCTTCAACCAACCATTGAGATACAGCCGAGCCTTTTTACAGACACGCATATAGCGACCAAATACGCAAAGGTTTCTTCACAACTTCCAATTCTCCTGCAAGAGATCAGGCTCAGTTTACTCAGCTCCAGTTATAGATACATATTTTAAGTTTTTTTCAGTTTTTTGTTTGGGTTTCATAGGATTAACATGTGATCTAGTTTCCAGTTTCCCAGCTACTGTAACTACTGTATAATCACCTCATCTTTCTGATAATAGAGTGTAAGTTCTTCTCTCTTTAGATCACTACTGACATTACAGAGGTCATCTGTGACTGATTACAGATGCTCTTTTTTCTGCAGCAGTCTGGCAGCTGACACCAACTTGGAGTTTCTGCCAAACCCAAATGTCACGTCTGTATATAGACCGGTACCGCTGTGTGCATGCAGCGATAACACTTTGCTACTGGCTCCTGGAGTAAGAGTTGTACACGGAGCTTCTGGGTTTTACAACTTTGTAAGGCAGGAATCATTTAAACAGTATAGTAGAGTAGGGTTATCTGATGTCCAAGATTCAACAAGGTAAATGTAACAGCACCAGAGAACGGTAAGTGCCAGACAGAGGCTGGATTTAACTGGAACTGCAAACTCAGAACACAGATTAAGATCAGAATCAGAGGCCAGAATAGTTTATCACCAGCTAGAATAGAATTAATGCAGAATATAGGGGTGTAGGTATGTGCAGAAGTTAGGAGTTTTAGAGCAGGAAGGATATTGACAACTTCTCTTCACACCATACAACTACTCTCAGTTGTTAAACTGAGATTAAGAACCATGTGGTGGTTATTTTGGCTGTTGGCCTGATAGACTTAAGTTCACCCCATTAGCAAGCAGCATGACACTTTTTAATGCATATTGGTCCATTTTTCATGTTTGTTTCTCAGTGTGGGTGGTGTTTTTTCGCGACACACACAAACACACACCACCACACACACACACACACAACACACATACCATGTATAACATCACTTCAGGGGACTAACATTAACATAACCAACACTGCTAACCTAACCCTTACCCTTAACCTTACCTAACCCTAACCCTAGCAAGTCTTCCACCCTAAAATTAATGATTAATGATATGGGGACCTCATTTTGTCCGCCATAAGGGAGGCGAGTCCCCACACGTGACTGTGTAACGATTTAGGTCCCACACGGTATTGTAATGCTAGGCCGACACACCACACCACACACACACACACACACACACAACACACACACAACACACACACACACCTACACACCACACACCACACTCACATACAACAAACACACACACACCACACACACGCAAACAACACAGTAAGCAGCATTTTAGTTGTAGTCTGGGCAAGTGATCTTGGAGAAACAATGGCAAACGCTAATTAGGAGGAACCTCAGATGGCAGAGAAATGTTTGCTTGCAGCGTCATTTAGTTTGATTTTCCCTTTAATTATAGTAGGGCACGTTGGATCCTTTAGGGCCGAATCTTTAGTGATTGTCGACATTATTTTCAAACATGTGTTGTGTTTATTGTTGGTGTGATTGCACGGCAGCCAATTGGCTGGACTAAAATAAAGCGTTTTGGTACGATCTGCATTTATGTTGTGAGAACGATCATGGTTTTCCTATAATAGACTGCTTTATTAAGAGTATATATAAGGTAAATATTTCACAGGACAATTTAGTTGGAGTCAGATTGCACCACTCGATTTTGAGGGGAGAGTTAAAAATGAGGTTCTTTGGTTTAATGCGGAAATGTTCGCAAATTCTAATAATTAACAGCTGGAAGACATGTAGGCATGTTACTATCTTTTATTGCACTGAAGATAGTAACATTTATTGTTTTATTTAATGAATCAAATCCTGTTTAAATCCTTTCAAAAAGGCTCATATTCTCTCTTATAACCTAATTGCTTTATTTATATTTACTACTTTCCCTGTTTTTCATGAGCTTTACAACCTAACATTTTCTGGGCAATTTATTTCCATTTTTTTACAGCAACCTCAGGTCTGTTCTGACCTTTTGATATCGCTTCTTAAAAGTCACAAGTAGCTGGTGCCGTGTTTGGAGCTTATTATGTCTTCCATCCCTGTAAGCTTTTGGCTTTAAGAAAGCTGACGCAATCAGGGTTTAAATTCAAGCGTATATACTTTTCAGGTTTTTTACTCTGGGGTCTGCGTCAGAGATAGTGCAGCAAGAGCAGGACATCAGAATTACAGGTCTGAATATATACGATCGAGCTTCCTGTCTGTGTGAGGAAAGCTCAGGGGCAGGGTGGTCGCTAACAACCTTCCACAGGACATTCCTCTTCTATTATGCCTGAGGAGAAACGAGTGTGTGTGTTAAGTGTGTGTTTGATTGGGCCAGGGAGCTAAACATTCAAAGCCTGCCTCCATTTAAAGGCTCTATATTTCACTTCACGACTGGAAGCAGTAATACCTCTTTGTCCACCCGTGAACAATCTGTGCACCAGGTGTGTCTTGGTTTGCCGACTTCTCAGACAAGATGTGTGTTTCTGTTGACTTCATGTAGTGCTGAAGATGTAACTCCTCATTCTGGGACTCTGGATATAGTGAGGGTGAGGCTGGATTCAACGGTTGAATTCAATTGTCACTGACAAAGGACGAAAACTGACGTCTTCCTTGACCATTTCTTTTTCTTTTGGAAATGGAAATGTTCATTTAGTTTTCGATTAAATAATAATGTAAAGATTCCATCTCTTAGCTTACTGTAGCATCGCTTTTCAGAATTTGCTCGCTTATAGCCCTCGGATTGGAGCCAAAACAAAACAACAAGACAATATCTATGTTTGACTTTTAGTGCTATTATTCAGTAAACCCCGAAAAAAAGTCCGCAAAGGACCATTGGAGCTCTTGGGCTGTTATTCTTTTTTTTTTTTAACTATTATTTTTCCCAGCGGTAATTGTTCCTAAAATTATAAGAATTATGTTTTACAGACTTGGTGGCAAAGACATATGCTCGGAATTAGGCTTCCAATACTAACGGCGCTACACCAATAGCAAATCCTCATCCGCAAGAATCACAGTCAACACAAGTAGCCTGCGCAATTCTCTGTGGGAGCCACAAAGGTTAAGCACTATAACCATGTCAATTTAATTTTAGTTAAACTTTTTCTTCCTTAAATACATTTGGCCTGGCTTATATTCTCAATTTCATATTATTCTTTGCCTCGCAGCAGCCACCTAACCCTCAGCACAGACATCGACCCGCCCCCCCGACCCCGCGAGCCGTGCATGGGGGGCCCATGGATTCGGGGGGGGGGAGTTTTAATCAGGGCTGAATACAAAATTGTAATTATTTTATTATTATGTTTATGGTTGTTATTTGTAGGGCTCTGTCCTAATATTTATTTTTGTTTTAAACTATGTTGAAAGATTAGTTTAATATCATTTTTTTTATTTTGCTATGAAATTCTGAATGAAATTCTGAATGAAAGGCTGCGCGCGAGACTGGTTTTTCGCTGGGTTGAGTCGTGTGGGTTTTTGAGTGAGATGCTTGCCCAAGTTGGCACAGCGTTACAAATGTGCCACAAAACCAACCAATGGATGCAGCCTATAATAAGACCGTCAACAGCCTTATGGCAACCTAAAACCCCTCTGTTTCCGTAAAAACAATTCACGAGCGCCTCCCTCACCCGATGTGTTTTTTAGGATTTCAAGAAGCATATAGAACAAACAATGGATGTATTTTATGAACATGTATCCATGCTGAAAGTAGATTTAGATGTGTTAGGAGTGAGATAGAGATTATTATCTAATATATGCATCTGATGAAGCATTGCATGAAGTCTGTTGATGATCAGAGGCTGTTGTTGGGGCTGCATAAAGGTTTTTTTCATTTTTGTTTTGTAGACAGACCATGCAGGCCTCAGAGAGTTAAACTTGGGCCTGCGACCATAGTTTTATTGTATTTTGTTTTGAAAATCCACAGCGGAGGTTTGTGTCGTACTACATGCGGTGTATTTTGCATATCTCTCAGGAGCCAACAATCTGTGAGTCTGTTGGCTCGGACATAAACTCGTGTTTAAAATAATACTACATAATAAATGTAGTCCACATTTCATAATAAGAGGTGTAAAACCTGAGAAGATTTTAAATCGCATTTGAACTAAATGCTTATACAATCTGTATTTGTATTGTTGATTTAATGTGTGAACGAGGCGATATAGAGAAGGTTAAGCTGTCATTATTAGGCTGTAATTTGTTATATACTGTTGGAATGGGTAAGCAGGCCTATTGTTTTTGGATATTTGTGGAGTTAGGTGGTACATGAGTGTTTTTTGGTTAAGTGGTCCTTGGTATGAAAAAGTTTGAGAAACACTGCGCTAGTGGATTGTCAAAGGGGGAGCCTCGTTGCGGGGAAATTATACAGATGGCTAGTCCGCCCCTGAAAATGTCTATGCAAACGTTATTATTAATAATATATATATTTTTTTAAATTATAAAAAAATTAATTAAAATAAATGTATACATTTTTATTTTTTTTATTTTCCATTTTTATTTTGTAATCATCTCGCGACCCCCACTCTGGGTCTTGCGACCCCCCGGGGGGTCGGGACCCCCACTTTGGGAACCCCTGTGTTAATGCATATATCATTATTATTATTATAAAAAAAAAAAAAATACCGTTTGCTTTATCAATGTAGCTCTAATTTGAAATGCCGATGAAGATGGATTCAGCAAGTCATTCATAAATGTCTCTCCAGCAGATCTGAAGGTCAGCCTCCGTATGGTGAGTTGTTCAGCAGTTGTACCGACGCCTGTTACAGAAGCCGTCGTTGCAGGAATCTTAGCTGTTGTAACTGGAGTTGCAGGAGCTTTAGTTGGTGAAGATGTTGTTGCATTTGGAGATTCTATAACACAGTTATAACACTCAAATAAGTTTTAGCTCAAAATGTGTATAACCACCACTCATTTGCGTCAAAGCAATCGTGTTTCTTCAATGCATAAAGGGCTATTGTAATTGGTAAATACAGACCTTGAAATAATTGTAATTATGCCAAACAGTACTGTTCAATGCATGTTTTATAGATAAAGAATCAATCAACATATAAACAATTGTTTACTTACTTGTTATTTGAATGGAGTTTGCATCAATCGTAAGGTTGAAGTTGTTTGGTGTATTCACAGCTTGTACTAAGGTTTTTATAATAAGATCATCCTTTGGGATTTGGTCTGATGAAACTGTTTTGTTGAATTCTAGTCCCACCTCTGCTTGAACATTATCCATACGTGTCCTTGCCACAACACGGCTGCATAAAAACATATATACTTAAGTCACATGATTAATCTAATAATTGTTTAAATGTGTTTTGTCATACACATTGAAACCCACAATTTAGTCTTGATTAAAGATTAAATGTATCCTGAACAATGCCTTTAGGTTTTGAAAACGTACCTGAATCGTATGATATATGTGCGGATGAAAAGAGATCCAAATTTATTCCTGTAGATGAAATCACACTGTGAAGGAGAAATACAATAGAAAAAATAAATTAGTATACTGAAAGATTTTTCCAAATCTAATAGTATGAAAAGATAACTTCAGATTTTATAAAAAGTGTGCTCACCACTGTCACAACCTGTGTCTCCAGTTGTTTGTATTGTGCACTGTTTGGATTAAAAAATTCTTCCACAAATGTTACTTCCAAGGTTGCTGCAAAACCCACAACTCTTGGGGCTGCTGTAGTAACTGCATCACCAGGACTAGTTGTTGCTTGAGGTGTTACTGATCCATCAGTTGTAACCAAACTTCCAGCAGTAGTTGACCCTGTTGTTTTTTTAGAACTACCGCTTGTTGTAGATTTCTTGAAACTGGTTGAGCTACCAGTTGTAGTTGATCCAATGGAACCGGGTGATCTACTGGTTAAAGTTGACCCATCAGTTGTTGTTGATCCAATGGAACCGGGTGATCTACTGGTTAAAGTTGACCCATCAGTTGTTGTTGATCCAATGGAACCGGGTGATCTACTGGTTAAAGTTGAGCCACCAGTTGTAGTTGATCCAATGGAACCGGGTGATCTACTGGTTAAAGTTGACCCATCAGTTGTTGTTGATCCAATGGAACCGGGT
>NW_011335045.1:0-3651 GCF_000735185.1 Notothenia coriiceps
GACAGCTTTTTATAGAAATGGATCAGGAGAAAAAGAGAGAGAATCTTTGTTCCTGAAACTTTCAGAGTCTCTTTCCACAGAGGGGAGTAGGGATCGGTAACGAGCCCCGGTATTAAAGGGGACCCGGGGCTGAATTATTAAAGACCGTGGTACCGTTAAGCTCCAACGTTATCGGTCTTTTTATCGGTACTGGAGACATTTAAAAAATATGTCATATGTATTATCGCTACATAAACATTATATATTGCAGCTTTAGTTTCGCCAACAAGGGGGGGGGCAGTTTACACACACGCGGCTGCTACATGCATGGCAACACACACGCGGCGGAGATAGCAGAGAGAACTAAGCGCTCCAAGGTGTGGTTAAACTTTACCCGTCTCGATGTGGACAATGCTCGTTGGCAAAAGTGCAATAAGAGTTTAGCATGTAAGGGCGGTAACACGAGCAATTTGTCTAAACATTTATCAAAAGTGCACCACATCCAGACGGAGAAATGCATTGTTTTCGACTGTCTTTCTAGTAGCTCTGTAGCCCTGTCCACGAGTAACGTTTCCACGTCAGGTATGTTATATACCTTAATCTTCCTCCAGACGAACCGTTAGGCCTTTTGCAGCATACCTGTATGCCCCACCTGTGCTGCTCTGTACCACTGTATTTATGCAGTAAGAGTAAATACTTGTTTTTTGTTTGTTTTTTGCAGTTCTGTAAATTCACATTATTTACAATTTACCTTTTTTTTTTTTTTAAAGAACCGATAAGAGTACCGTTAAAGGACCGGATCGATAAGCGGTATGGATAAAAGTAGTAGTATCGTTAAAACCTTAACGATACCCATCCCTAGAGGGGACACATGTTTATGTATACAAGATGTGAAAAAGTGGATTTTGCATAATGGGTGACCTTTAAAAATAAAATAAGAATCTCAAGAGGAAGTCCCACCTTGGAGTCTGTGATGGTCATCAATGGTTGGTGGAGCGCTGCAAACAAGCCATAGAAACAGATGGGAGCCAGACACAGGAAGTTGGTGAAAATCAGAACCGCCATGCGTTTAGCCATGGTCGTATCGCATCTGCTGGACTGGTGCTGGGGATTGTGCACCATGCAGTAGATGTGGAGGTAACATAGACACACCACCATGAAAGCAACAACATTAACCATGAGCAACGACACCACGTAGGTCCGAGCAGCGGTGGTTTCAGTGTCCATGGGCAAGCAGATGCTCACTTTCTGGAAACTGCTCACTCCCAGTACTGGCAGCAGAGCTAGGATCAAACACAGCAACCAGCCGATTAGCATTAGCACAGCTGCATGGCGTAGCCTCATCTTCCTGTCTGGCCTCATTGCGTAGAAGATTGCATGCCAACGTTGCAAGCTGATTAGCGTTAATGTGTACACTGATAGCTCGCTGGCAAACACTGATAACGTTCCTGCTAGATTGCAGCCACTTCCTGTTTGCCAGGCGATAGCATAGTGGTAGTAATGGGAGCGTGTGTAGAGGTCCACAGATGCTATGAACAGTAAGTATGTCCCCATGCAAAAGTCTGCGAACGCTAGGTGACCCATGAGGAAGCGGGTGACGGACAACTTCTGCCGGCTGGTCAGCAGGATGAACATCACCAGGAAGTTAGCGGAGATAGCTAACAGACTGACCACCCAGACTAACACCCGCAGGAAGCCTTGACTCATCACATCCTCACAGGGGTTCAAAGCATCAGGCAGGGGGGTACAAAGGAGTCTGTGAGTATCCGTACGAAGTTCATCACACAGAGCAAAGTCAAACCCTTCACTGAGATGCTCGGTAGGCAACTCCACGTAAAACAAACCCTCATTCTGAGCCTGTTCAGTCGCGCACGTGGGGCTGTCGTACAAGTGGTTGTGATATCTGCTCCCATGAGCTGGAGGAGCAGAGCTTTCTTTGAGATGCTGGTACACTTCGTTAACTGGATATTTCTGAGAGGAGTCCTGCAGCTTTTTCAATGCAGTCCGAGTCAGGTTGCAAAAAACGGCTTCAGAGTGTCTTGAAAACAGAGATAGGGATTATTAATCAGAGAATGAACAACCACATTTCTTAAAATGCATGCAAGAGGTACATTATTTTAGCCTACATAGTTCTTATACACCAGAAAGTGTTGACAGGGGGAAAGAAAAGCAAAAATGCCCTTTGTCCTTAACTTTGTTTGCACATATCGGGCATTCACAATACCTAATCTGTCAGAATAATTACCTATACATGTAACAACGTCAAAGGATAAACCTAATCATGATTACATAATTTTAAATTATTGTTTAAAAGCACAACACATCTATAAAAAGATTAATAAACGAGCCAATATGGCCAGAAAAGTAGGAAAAATAACGACCTAAAATGACAATAATCCCCAAATTCACAGATCAGCATTCACAAATAAATATCTAAACATTATTTGTGTTATAAGTGTGGTGTGGTGGCCTGGAGGTTTTTCTGGGATATGCTAATGCTCAGGGTGAAAGAGGACCTTGCAATTGTCAAGTGACTCACAGTGCAAAGGTTTTCTTTTCACAGAACCATGTTTAAATGTAAAATCATTACAATGCTGACAGGAAAATACTTGAACTCAATTCATTGAATCCTCAGTATTTGTGAGTACTCCAAAACAAACAGATAAAGAGAGCCTGAGGAGAGTTTGGTATGTGAAGGACAATAACTTGAAAACACGTCACAGTGGGAACATATTTCCCAACACTTTAAATTCTCCTACTTACCCTCTCCATCTCTTCAACATTTTGAGACCACAACAATGGCTGGGGAAGGTCAATTCAGCGCTCTGTAAGTGGAGGAAGGCTCTAAAGGGGGGAGGAACTTTGAGGGCCCAAGTGTTTTTAATCTGGAGCTTTTCAATGGTCTCCATACCTATTGAAGGCAGAGAGCTAACTTTGGTTTCTGAAAGGTCTCTAGAAGATAAAGAGTTCAGATTATTCTTTAGGGTACGCTTGTTCCTGTATATTTATCAGTATGTGACACATAAAGATAGTGTTTGATGGGAACAAAAGGTTCTTTTCTTAGCACATTCTCTACATTCACTCACAGATGCGTTGGGCCGTGAATCACGCCATAAAAAGCGAATTCGTCTATTCGTTCCAAATCCACGTTCCTGTGAAGATACCTGAAGAACGGAGGATAGGGAAACATTAGAGGCGATTAAAAGAGCTGCTGATCTGGTGGTATCATTCATGAAAATTAAGATTGTACATATATGCACACCTATGATTAGGACTACTAGAAAACAATAAATAGGTTGGTTATAAAAAAAGCATATGGATCTGTACACAACATCCCACAACTAAATACTTTAAACAGAATAGTAATTAAACCTGCCAGCCAGCCATGAGTCCCACTGTTATAATTTAAAATGGCTTACACTTCCTCCAGTCTGGGGTGGCGTGGGCAAGGAACTTCCTATCTTTCTTTTTCTTTTTGTATTATCGTTTAAAGTGGAACTATCATGCTATTTTTAGGCAATAGCATAGGTCTCAGATATATAAAAAACATGCCTATGAAGTGTTTTGCTCAAAATACCAAACAGATCACCCATTCTAGCCATGCCTCATATCCCTCTATTTCACTTCCTGTTACGAAATTGCTGATTCTGGGTATAAAGCTTGAAAAAAAAA
>NW_011335046.1:0-3107 GCF_000735185.1 Notothenia coriiceps
GATGGATGGATATAGATGGATGGATGCATGGGTGGATGGATGGATGCATGAGTGGATGGATGGATGGATGCATGGGTGGATGGATAGATGGATGGATGGATAGATGGATGGATGGATAGATGGATGGATGCATGGGTGGATGGATGGATGGATAGATGGATGGATGGATGGATGCATGGATGGATGGATGGATATAGATGGATGGATGCATGGGTGGATGGATGGATGGATAGATGGATGGATGGATGGATGCATGGATGGATGGATGGATATAGATGGATGGATGCATGGGTGGATGGATGGATGGATGGATGGATGGATAGATGGATGGATGGATGGAATGATGGATAGATGGATGGATGGATGCATGGGTGGATGGATAGATGGACGGATAGATACATAGATAGATAGATAGATAGATAGATAGATAGATTGTAATACTTGTTCGGCTGAGTTTAGCACTAGTTGTAGTGGAGCTATGTTCCTTTGAAGGGAGAACAGAAAGTAGAGCATTGCAGTAATCAATCATAACAAGACATCAAGCCAAACTGGGTATATTTGACCTATATATGTTTGTCGGAGGACTCGCCCATTATATTCTGGTGCTTCAGCTGAATCTGGTCTCTGAGCAGTGGAGCTAATAACCAGCTCGACTAAAGCCACTGGTATGTGGACGTAGTGTTGCTGGCCTGGTTTCCATGTTGGTTCTGGGTTTGCTGCGCTGTGGGAGTATGAACACAGCTATCATTAGAGAGCCTGGAAACTCTGGAGACTGGCCCACAAAACCACAGCTCTCCAGTAAAAAGAGGCGAAAAAGACCAATGGATGGATTTAGAAAGCAGCAACAGATAGACCCATGGACGTCTGATCTTTCTGTCTTTGTGTATTCTCTCCTCAATGAATAGTTGTATTGTTCGGGGTTTTGCGATGATTTGTCTTGGGATGGCTGTGGGATTAAATGGTTGTTTTCAAATCAGAGGATCTTTGGTTTGATCCCCAGCCCCTCCAGTCAGTATGTTGAAGTGTCCTTGGGCAAGATAACGAAATTGCTTCTGGAGGCGTGGCTAAAAGTTTGTGATCTGCCCCTGTATATCTTTTGAAAGTTGTTTTGGATGAAAGCCTCTGTTGGAGCTATCGTTGTTTGTATATTTTAGTAGTTCAATCGTTATTGTAATGCTTGTTGGGTATTGGACCCTTTAAACTGGTGACCTCTACAGCAGTTATTCTCAAATGGGCGTACGCGGACCCCTGGGGGTACGCTGGGGTACTGCAGGGGGTACGAGAGATTTCAAAAAAAAAAAAGGTTAATTAAAAAAATACCATACATGATTAAAAAAATAATCTTAGTACAATAAGTTAAATAGAAAACACGATTTTATATAAAATATTCCTAGAACCACCAAGGGGGTATTGTATTTTATAGTTTTTCACAATATATCATTTTGTTCATTGGTTTGTGAAACAAATATTACTTAAATTGAATAACTCCTTGGAAAAATCTAAGCTATTTTTTTTTCATGCATGAAGATGAAAATATCCTTAGTTTGTTGTAATGCACGAAAGAGTTAATAAATCACACACTGAGGGAACATCACTATATTGTAATTATGTATATAGGCTGTTTCGATCAAAAATGTTCGGGGTCGGTCAGGGGGTACTTGGCTGAGAAAATGTTTCAAAGGGGGTACATTGCTGAAAAAAGTTTGAGAAGCACTGCTCTACAGGACTCAGAGAGGCATCAGATGTATTTAAAAGTCTTTACTTGCAGAGCACAGGTGGTACATGTTGATGTTCATGACTGAATAAGCAGAGTTAACGAAGGAAGACGTTAAAAAAAATATATCGCTTTATCGTCAGTGAATTCTACAACGGATCTTTGCTCTCGAAACACGACGTAGTGTTCTCGGCAAAAACAGGATGCAGAAGCAACTTGTATTACAAAATAAGAGTATTTCAAAATAAGAGTCTCTGAAGATGAAGAATCTTAACGTTGCTGTTAAGAGTCATTTAATCAGTATTTATTTAGTGGCACTATTTCATTAGTTTGAGAGAGATAGATGGATACATAGCGTGAGTACTATCACTGGCATTTTGAACCAGAGGTGGTAGGAGCCTAAGAAAATGAACCGCAAAATGTTTGACTTTATCTTACGTAAGATTTGATACCTGGTACCTCGACAGTAGTTTGATTTTGTTTTGTTTGTTTTTGGTTTGAGGACAAACAACCGCTAAAGCATTAGATACATTAAAGATCATGTAACGTCTGCTTAACTGTAGGAAATTAAAACAGAATAGTCCCCATAATGTCGCTAAGCTTCATAACTCCCGTTTTTTCATGATTGCAAGCAAAGGTTGTCGTACTTATTCCTTGAGAGTGAAACCAAAGTAATAAACGGTTTCTCTTTATCACACGTTCTCCCTCTCTCTTTGTTTACCTGCTGTTTCTCCTGGTTGTTCCAGAGGAGAGTCAGGAGCTGGAAAGACGGAGAACACGAAGAAGGTGATCCAGTATCTGGCCCACGTCGCCTCCTCACACAAAGGACGCAAGGACCACAACATTCCTGTGAGTTCCCTTCCTCCTCTGTCCTCAGCAAGCCTCCTCTCCTCCCTCCTTTCTCTCGTCTTTCCTTGTCTCCTCCCTCCTTTTCTCTTGTCCTTAGTTTCTCCTTCTCTCCTTGTATCTGCTCATCTTATCTCATATCTCTCTCGTCTTTCCTCATCTCCTCCCTCCTTTCTCTCATCTATCCTCATCTCCTCCCTCCTTTCTCTCATCTATCCTCATCTCCTCCATCCTTTCTCGTCTTTCCTCCTCTACTCCATCCTTTCTCTCATCTATCCTCATCTCCTCCGTCCTTTCTCGTCTTCCTCATCTCCTCCATCCTTTCTCTCATCTATCCTTATCTCCTCCGTCCTTTCTCGTCTTTCCTCCTCTACTCCCTCCTTTCTCTCATCTATCCTCATCTCCTCCGTCCTTTCTCGTCTATCCTCATCTCCTCCGTCCTTTCTCGTCTTTCCTCCTCTCCTCCCTCCTTTCTCTGATATATCCTCATCTCCTCCGTCCTTTCTCGTCTTTCCTCCTCTCCTCCCTCCTTTCTCTCCTCTATCCT
>NW_011335047.1:0-3737 GCF_000735185.1 Notothenia coriiceps
CAAGTCCAGAATATGTCCTTTGGAATGAGTCGGAAAATCGACATGTTGTAGTAATCCAAAACTGTCCAAGCAAGATGTGAAGTCCTTTGTGAGAGAATTGTTAACAGTATCCATATGTATATTAAAATCTCCCGGCACTATTATGTTAGGTGAGAGTGAGCAGAGATGTGTGATGAAAGCAGCAAATTCGGTTATGAAATTATTTTTAAGCTTAGGTGGACGGTAGACGCTTGCAACTATGGTAGGGATAGGCCCATTGAGTTAAGGCAATTGATTCAAATGAGCCATGAACAGGCACAGATACAGACGAGACTTTCAAACTCTCGCGGTAAATCATCGCGAGACCTCCCGCTCTGCCGGTGGCACGGGGTTGACAGATGTAAACAAACCCAGGAGAAGTAGATTCATTCAACTGTGAAAAGTCATTAGGTTGTTGCCACGTTTCTGTCAAACAGAGAAAATCAAACTTACGATCAGTCAGGAGATCTTGGAGAAGAGGACCCTTGGTCGTAAGAGAACGGATGTTGAATAGTCCATAGTTGACATCAGTGTGGTCGTGTTTATGTTTAGCGCTAACGTTAGCCGACCTGGCTAAGCTGGCTAAGACAGTGTGGTCAACTTTCCGTGCAGAGTTTCTTAGGTGTTGTCGAGTTGAAGACCAGATGGATTGTATGGGTTTGGAGTCATCGATGTAAAATCTTCGCCGGGAACCACGGTGGATATATTGCCGACGGGGATGACGAGCGATGTCCAGAAAGAGGTGCAATGCCGGTGATGTGTCGGGCAGGTGGAATCGTAGTCGGAGGAGCTCAGCAGCTGTGTATTGGAGTGCCGCTGTCGCTAGTTTGAACGACA
This sequence comes from Notothenia coriiceps, assembly GCF_000735185.1. Classification (NCBI taxonomy): domain Eukaryota; kingdom Metazoa; phylum Chordata; class Actinopteri; order Perciformes; family Nototheniidae; genus Notothenia; species Notothenia coriiceps. Next base: position 856 of record NW_011335047.1, read on the forward strand.
GGGCAGTCCAGATGAAAACGGACCACACAAACAGCACGTTGATCCACATAGTTGTCGGTGATGTTTGGCTAGAGGATGGGCCACGGAAGCAGCCAGGTGAAGGGTGAGGGGTGGTGGCCCCGACACACAGCAGGTAGGGTTGATGTTAGTCCAAAATACACACACACTGCTAATGTGACCCGCTCTATCGAAATCAGTCGGAAGTCGCAACGGCTCATTTCAAAATAAACGTGGATTTGCGTAAAAAATAATTTTTTCGGGGTTCGGGTGTTTTGTTTGATTTTAAACAAATATGAATGAAACTTTTATTTCCTTGTCAAGGGAAGATGACAGGCAATCTGCTCTTCCGCAGCGCCGCCCCCCCCTCCCTCTGGCTGACATTATGAATGTAAGCGTAGAGTAATCATAAATAACACGGCAGGGTCATTTCAATTAAACAAAGTCTTGGCTTTCAGAATATTAAACTTGTTTCGGCAAATTCAGTTGATAAATAAAACTTTGAAGCTTGTAACGGCATAATTACAAGCGGAGAACGGAGTCATTTAACGTCACAGCAGGCATAACAACAGCCGGTGTTTCATGTGAGGGTTTTCCCCGGGAAACAAACGCAATACACACAAACGCAAAATTACACAAACACACACGTATACACACACACTCGCAAGCTTCTCCCAAACCAGTAATCCAAACGAAAATATCTTCCCTCCGTATTATTTTGATCATTTGCTCCGCTAATAATCAATCAGATCGATGGATTCCAGAGAAGAGAAAACTTTGAAGGCCTTTTTCTCAAAATGATGACTCGGTGACAGTCATTATATAATGTGACATATTTCGCTTAATATTTGGAGTACAAAAACAATCATGATATCATTAGAAAGCTAGGAATATCCTCTTTCCAGCAGTGTATACAACTCAAAATGTGTCTTCGGGTCAATGCGACTGATTTCGATAGAGCAGGTCACATATACGTACACCGGTTAATTTGATCGTTGGGCAAATACATCCAGATCATATTATAATGGCCAAAGCCATCAAATGAACGATAACAGTTGCATTACATAAAACTAAAAGTAGCTAAAAGTATCTGGAGAGCAGCAGCAGCTAAGTGCGCCAGCGTTCGCTCTCTCTTGAGACATCGACACATGTCATGAGTTACAACATCCACATGACTTAGTGTAGCAAACTATTTAATGAGATTGACATTATTTTATTATTTAAATTGATAAATATAATATGACAGCTTGACTGATTAGCAGAGGTGGGCTTGGCTTGGTAAAGTGTCAATTTGATGTTGAGGGTTGAAAGGGAAATACTTTTTGACCCTGTTTTTCATTATGCCAATTGCCCTGGAACCAACTCTAATTCTTGAATAATATATGGTAACTGGTCAGTGAAAAATGTCCATATGACAATACAGAAAGTGGGATTCAAAATGTTGGACAGCCTAGATGATGTAAGATGTACAGCATTTTAATCTGTGAACAAACTTTCTGCAAATGAAACTGAGAGACAGGTGGAAAAACAATGAGAAATTACCATCCAATGTGATGCCGTCAACAATTAAATATTTCATCCAGCTGTCATAACAACTTTCAGCAGGACATTTTTGTTTCAGTCAGCAATCATAGAAGTTCAGTTAGTTTCAACTTTTCAGTCTTTTGCTGATGATGTGTTGTAGAGTGTGTGCACTGGGAGCTACATGGTAATTTTAGTTCTGAACAAAGAGGACCCCTCTGATAAGAAACTATTATTATAAAAGCCCTCAAGACATAGGACTTAGGAATTTACCCTCTTTACTAAGCAGGGAACATGCTGTATGATGCAGCTGGTCTGTGGGATGAAATATTCTCTGGGACTGACTGAATGTTAGTTATAGTATTGATATGGAGAGTGCATCTTTTCTCAGACTCAATGCAGGACCTCTTCGAACAATCAAGCCCAAAGAGCATTTGAGGCTTCAGTACATGAGCACACAATAGCCCTGGGTATGATTGACCTTTAGTTTTTGTGCTTCTAGCTGTACAAACCTCACATCACCTTGACAGAATAAAATGCCCACAAGCCTCTGCTGCATCGCTGTGGAGGTTAACAGGAACTATACACATTCATTGGTATCGTCTGCACTTTACATTATATGTTGTCTAAATGTCTTCCAGTATTTAAACATGTGAGAATAGCATTCTGTGCCAAACAGCATAGTTGTTGCAGTCCTCATTTCGTGTTATTGTTCTCCTCTCGGCGTCCGGTAGCAGGTGAGCCCGGCAGTAGCTCGAGAACCACTCCAAACTCAGCGCTCGTCTGGGTCCTTTCAGTGTTCCACAAAACGCGGAGAAAAGTCCTTGAATAACTCCAACAAGGCAAGTCTTTGACTATATGTTGGTGCTAAGCCAACGCTTTGAGGCACTGAGGATCCACTAACTTGACGGAATTGAAGCACACTTAACTTGCCAGGTGAATAGTAAGTCCAATACAAGGTCTCCAGTTAAACACTGAGTCCATTTACTGTGTTTTCCAGTTACTGGTGTCCATTTATCTTGCATCTTAATTAAATTCACCATACTCAAAATTACACTTAACAATACCTTAGTCAGCCAAACTCATCATATGTTTGTTTATCCCTTGTTTGTGTTTATGTGCTCCTGTGTGTGTGTGTGTGTGTGTGTGTGTGTGTGTGTGTGTGTGTGTGTGGGGGGTCAAAAACGGTTTGGCCATTTGGCGGAACCTGAATCTACAAACATTGGTTCCTACCTCTATACCCAGAGTGCTAATTGGCTCCGACAAGCATGTTCTCCTGGATTAGGTTACTTATCGAAGTAAAATTAGATTTTTTCTAGTCGGTCTGACATCATGTTTATGTTTGCCAATTTCTGTCTGGGAGG
>NW_011335048.1:0-12706 GCF_000735185.1 Notothenia coriiceps
TGTGTGAGAGAGAGAGAGAGAGAGAGAGAGAGAGAGTGTGATTAAAATAGCCCCATTGCTTTTACAATAAATAAAAATTGAATGTGTTTAATTGAATAGGAAAGGGGTTTAACGTTAGTGGCAGGTTGTGTGTGAGAGAGAATAAATAAGACAGCCCAATATTTAAAAAAAAATCTATTATTTTTCGCAACTTTCCGCATATTTCACAACTTCCCGCAATTTCACCGCATAAAATCACATAAAAACCCTGCATGTTTAATCGCATAATCAAGGATTTTAGCCCGCATAATCAAGGATTTTTGCCTGCGTTTTTCTGGAGGGTCTAGAATATATTCAAAAGTTAAATAAGGTTGTGCAAGACAATAATGTGTTGCCACAAACACTATTTTGGAGGTATTGAAAATAATGATGATTGTAAAGTAAGAACATATTTTTATATAATGTAAAATGATCAATTGCAATTCAGTTGTATTTACATATTATTAACTGAGCTTTTCATATGGTTGTAAATAATTGTCTGAACCCCAACATGGTCAAATTAGGGGAATTTAGGGAAAGCAATGATGCAGATTTTAAGAGTATATTTGTCTTTCCCGTTTTCCTCTCCCAATCATCATCTCAAAACCCCTCAACTGAGGACTTGAATGTTCTCACTTACTGCTTGGGAATCAAACCGGGAACACTCTTCAAGGGCTGCCATCTGAAGCCCAGTTTGCAAGTAGGCTGTCTTAACAGCACACGCCAACGTTCTACGAAGCTATTAGTATTTATGAACATCAATGCTATTCATAAAAGGTTGGATTTGAACCATCGATGGACCGGCTGATGTACTTACTTGAGTCAACTTCCAAAGAAGATATATACGCTAATGAATCTCAAAGTTTCATAGATTTCTAAGATAGCCTGGAATAAAATAAATCACACTGCCACTGAATCACTCTTAAGTCATGACATGGAGAAAAAGTGGATGATGTGCAGTCAGTAGTGAGGGAGTTCATTTAAATGTTAACCTTCTGATTCTACATGAAACTTCGCCCCCTGGAGTTGTTCAGTCAGCTGAGAGAGGAACTCACTGCCCTCAAGTGGTAAATCTAAAATGTATTCCGTTTTTGGATTATTTTAAAGTTGACAAGTGCACGAAAAATGTCTCTGCAGTAAAAAAGAAATAAAATTAACTTCTGTTCTGACAAACAGAGACCGCAATGTCTTCCAAGATTGAAGGTCCTTTTCGTTTGATTTTAATAGAGATTAATTTGCATGTCATATTGCTTTATTATTGCCTGTATTTTCTCATGCTTTCCTTTTCAGTTTGGGTTTTGAGGTAGGCTCTCCTTGTTCTCCTGTCCCACCATGTGTTCAGATGAGGAAGGGCATTGTAATTATGATTGCCAGTACTTTCAGTATTAACACATACTGGTTATATGGTCAACACCTCAACCATACTTCACAAAATGATTAAAGAAATACAAATTAAATGATCTGTTACACAAAAATATGTCTATGTTGTTCTGGTCTTTTCACCTCTTCATGCCTTGGAAACAACATCAGATGAAAACGTTGAAGATAAAAAAAATGAATTTGATCGTTATCGTATATAGCAGGAGTAATCTTCAAAATGTAGTAAGATCTGGAGCATCACTCTCCACATCTTACTCCCCCCCTCCCCGGATTTTTTTTCATTTAAAGGCTATTCAAGTATTGGTGGGAGTGCTCGTTTTGGATTTTGATTTAATCAAGGATTTTATCTTGCAATCAATATATTTTCTCTTCAATAATGTCAAGCCTAGGCTGTATTCTCTTTACTATTTAATAACAAAAATGACGTGAAGAGAAAGTGTAATCCGTCATTTTTGTTCTCAACGTTTACATAGAATAAATTCTTATCAGGTAGCCCAGATTTTTTTACAGTAAAACACATCACATGCGATAAAAATGTGTTATATTCGATAGTAAAAAAAAAATGTTGGTACACCAACACAATGTAACGCCCACAGGGTGTTTACAAATATAACTGTACTTGGCATCTTATCTAATGTTTTATTTATTTATTAATTAAATGTGTTTGCAATAAGTTTATTTTCTTTTACAGTATCCTATGTAGATTTATACTTTAGTATGGAGAGTTTTAGATAGTGTTAGTTAAAGTTAACTTATTTGTAAACTTCCATACAAACCTATTAAAGATGGATTATAACACACTGTAATAAAGTTGATTAAAATTGGTTTTCAAGCATAGAGATCAAAATCTTCATCTACTGTTTGTGAGATTCCTCTTGGGGATCAAGGGATTTGGATCTATATTGTTTAATGATAATTCATTTATTTGTTTTATTTTATTTTATAGATTCAACATGCAACGTAACTAAAATGACCATAAATATATTGGAGTTAGAAGTTAAATATTTCCCTTTGTGTATACTTAAGTAACTTAAGTTAATTAGTATTTTGTTACTCTCCACCTCTTCTTCTAATGTTACATTTGGGCTATTGTCTAGTTTAAACATATTTAGCATTAATCAAAGGTGGAAGAAGTACTCAAATTGTGTACTTGAGTAAAAGTAGAAGTCCCAAAGAGCAGGAATACTTTGTTACAAGTAATTGTCCTGCATTCAAAACCTTAATTAAGTAGAACTACAAAAGTATTGGAAACAAACTATACTTAAAGCACCAACATCAATAATAATCATTATGCAAATTGGTCAATTTCAGAATAATTTATATGATATATTTTTATTATAATTATTGATGCATTCAGCTGGTAAAGGTGCAGCTAGTTTGAATGACTTTGTATACTGCAGGGCAGTTTGTGTATTTACTCCAGGTGTAATTAAAGTCTGATTTAAGTGTTGTTGAATATATTTCACATCATTAATCCAAATCAGCAAAGTAACTAAAGGTATACAATTCATGTTGTTGAGTAAAAATACACTATATTATACCTCTGAAATGTATAGGAGAAGAAGTACAGAGTAGCAACACATTTAAATGCTCAAGTAAATTACAGGTCCCTCAAAATTGAACTTAAGTACAGTACTTGAGTAAATGTACTTAGTAGTTTAACATTTCTGGCACTAATATCCAGACTCTTCTGCCCTGTGGGATTAGGTTAGAGAGAGGGTGCTCTTCTTCCTCCCCCTTCTCCTCCTCCTCTGTCCCTCCATGTGTTTGGGATGAAGTGACGTCACGCAGGGTTGGTCTTTGCCGTTTATTAGCCAGGGGAGCCAAGTGCCAGGTTGCAAGAGCTTCACACTGCAGCTCTGTCCGGCCAGCGGCAGAGGGGATGTCCTACTAACTTCCACAAAAAAAAACTTTCTAGAAACTTTCGGTCAAACAGAAAAAAAAAAACACTGACTGACAAAGTGTCGTAACTTGCCTCACTCCTGCTTTAATGAAACGTTTACATGTTATTCTTCTGAGACTTAAAACAGAGGCTGCATATCCACTTTGATAACTCTTGAATGAGCCGCTTGCGTAGAGAGATTTTGTTTGTCCTTATTTTAAATTTGACGTTGGGATAACGTTTTTTTATTCTTTCTTTTAATCATTTAAAGATTCGTGATGGCTGTCCTATCACTAGCGTTGCTACTTGTAGGATTTGTATTGACTTCAGCTGACAAGGTAAGTGTCCGTGCCGCTTCACTGTCGCCTCGTTTTCCTGCCAACTGTTGCTGAAATGTTTCGCTTGTTGTCCCGTGAACCCAACGCAGAAGCGGGGCTGGCACGGCGACAGGTTATTATTTTTAAAGTCTTAAAACGTTCACGTTTTGCGAATATGCACACTGCTTCCTCTGTGAAATACATGTTGACAATGCACACGCATGAGTTACATAAGAGTAAAATAGAGGCATTTTTCTTATTTCGTTTTTTTTAACAAGCAGCGTACAGTAAACTGGGACATCTCACACTGTCGGATTTCCTTCTTGCTTTCCCTGCATTTTAACGAGCTTATCTTTTCTCCCCTCTTACAGGCTGGTGAAGTAGATAAAGAGGGTGAGTTGTGTTTATTTTCTCTTCATCGTTTTTAATTATTACAGGGAAGTTGTGAGAAAGTGAACTCGGGAGCACAACCTTGGTGCAGTGAGATCAAAGTGGGAGGGGAGTTTGTGTGTGTGTGAGGAGCTCTGTAATACACTCCCCCCCACTCCTCCCCATATACCCTCTGCTACCACCCCAGCGTTCCCCCTACACACACACACACACACACACACACACACACACACACACACACACACACACACACACACACACACACACACACACACACACACTCACGCGCGCACGCACACTTATGTTACAAGAGCAAATTGCTTCAAGGGCTTTGTTATGCAGGAAAGAAAATTCCACTTCTAAATCCTGCACATCTGTTATCAATTCTGAGGTTAAGAAACAAGTGAGCTGCAACAGCGTCCTCGTAGTATCCTTTTACACCCACCGTTATCTTCTGAGCACCTCTAGGGCCCTCACACAGTAAGATGACAGCTGCCAGTTGGGCCTGTGGTGAAGTTTGGCTTATACTCTCTTCCTGAGCCTATTATCAGCCTTGTAAAGCAGTTATTTCACCCACTTATGGCGCATTTCCACTGCAGCGCGTAGCACGGTTTAAGCCAAGCGGCAAACTCTGGGGCAAACAGCCGGGACGCCAATACGGAAGTGCAACACACTGCAGTTCATACATGGGCCGCTAGGGACTAACTGCAGAAAGGAGCAATTTCCATAGACCCCCATGTTAAAATGCCCAATTTTACAGCAGAAAAAAACATGTTTCTACCCATGGATGCAATAAATATTATTATCGATATAGTTAGATTCCACCTTCATGATTATGAATCTGTGAGTGAATTGTTTTCTAACACGACCCTTTTATTTATATTAGGTCTTAAAGTTTTTGCATAAATTAGGGCGTGGTCACTTTGATGGACATGTGTGCCTCACTGTCAGCTAACAGCAACTTGTCCACTCTGCTAGGCTACAACCATAGAGGCTACAACGTTAGTTAGTCATAGTACTGTACTTGACCCTTTAGCTTTAGCCGTGTTCGTGGTGATTGTGCCTTTTAGGGAATATTGTTACAAATACCAGACAATTAAAATGTCGTGCTGTGCGCTTGAATGTACTAACAGAACTTCCAAGAAGTCTAAAATGATAATATTATACATGTTAATCCCGTTCGCAGGTGTTTGTGTGCTTGGTAGCTTAGCTTGTTACTTATTAGCCAGCTAAGGACATAACCCTTTATACATATACATTTTTTTTTATGATTCAGCCTTGGGTAAGACTTTTATAGTATGGCTATGACGCCCATAATGCTAAACGGGAGCAAATGTTAATAGGGGACCCAATTATCCCAGTGGTGGCCGCCGGAGCTAACGCAGGGGGCTAGCTCCAGCCGGCGTCCCGGAGCTAGCCCACTGCTGCTCCGTTAGGTCCGGGCGATGGAGTCCGTCGTTATAACTGGAGATCAAGGAATGCAGCGAAACGCAGACTTGGTTCGCCTGCTGTAGTATTAGCTAAATAAATTATGTTGAACAAGGCTTATTAAGCTGAACATCGCCACAATGGTTCTGCTATGTATCGGTACTTATTTTCGTGTGAATGACAAGCATTAAGAATATAACAAAATATAAGTTCTCTTGCAGATTGTCTCATTTGATTATGAATGTAACATTTATATATGGGAACTACACTGTTGGCAGTAACTTGGTATGCATGTATTTCATGTTAGCTTAGCTTCTTAGCCTGAGCTAGCTCTGTTTACTTCCAGTTCGGAGGCAGCAGGTCCCGCCTCGGCTCCGCCTCTTTGCCCTTATTTGGAGCAGGCGGGATTAGACTCTGACGTCGCTGTCGAGCCGTTAGTGGCCGACTCCGCCTACCCTACTAAGGGCTTCTCGGCAACTCTGCAGAATCCTATGGGTGACGTCACAGACACTACGTCTATTTATATATACAGTCTATGGTTTAAGCGTGCCGTGCCAAACCCGGCCCGTTTTTTGTTGCGTTTCCACTAGGGGTAGTTCCGGCTAACAGGTACTGTTTCACAGTTTTTCTGGCCCTCCAAAATCCAGGTTTATTCCGGGCCAACAACCAGGCCGAATATGCTAAACTAGTGAGAGAATTGCTGGCAAGGGGGCTACAACTACAACAAAATTAACATATTTTACCGTGATTTAATTGTAATACACGTTTCAAAATGATGCCGAAGTAACAAAATACTGATACCGGTTAGTAAAAACCATGAATTAATGCTTTGACAAATCTGCAGACAGACAGCAGGCGAAAAACCTTTTAAAATGCGTGTTTTCTGAATGGAGATTGGCTAAGCTAACGCAGTATACGTTCCGACCGTCCACACTCACAACAACGGCCTATACAGACATAAATAAACCAGCGACTGTATTCGCCATGACACAGACAGTCTGTGGTTTGTACTTGTTTAACTTTTGTCTAGTTTCTGAACAGATATGAGGAGCTGTGAGCTTGATTACTAAAAGCTAACGGCTGATGTTGGTTTTGTGGTTCGCATTGAAGATGACATCACGGCTCCGCCTACACTGCGTTACTATAGTTACTGCCCCAGCTACTAAACTGTAATGGAAACACAGCATAAAGTGAGCCTGGCCTACCAAGGCCTAACTATACTGTACTAAGCCGTGCTAGGTCCTGCTCTGGAAATGCGCCATTAGTGTGGTTTCTCTTAAATGTTCCACCTCCGTCTTTCCCTTCTTTTACAAGTTCAAGCCTATTGCAAGGACTACTTCTAAGAAGACATTTTGCTCCCATGTGATATTTATGACAACTTGTTGCTTTCAACATGTTTTCTCTTGGGTAGAAATCCGAATTATTGTCATTACCAGATTATTAACGGTTATACTGTACACACTAATCTGAAGAGTTGAGGAGGATTTAATTGTCATATTTTAGCAGAACAACATACTATAGATTGAATAATGATGGACAATAGTATGCCAGTTCTGATGTAAACACACATTTTTACCATTTTAAAGTTTTGAGAAAAACTCCTTTTTGACAACATTGGGTCTTGTTGCAGTTCAAATGTCTCATCAGTTACTTTATTATACTCTATCTCTGTACCTGTTACGCAGGATTGGGAGGGTTACTTAACACATGTAAACCATTACAAATACTAATCAGTAATGTAATCTGAGTATCAAAAGATAAAAGTAATGTCACCTGAACACTTTCCGTAAACTTTCTGATTACCTCAATATCAAATGTGATGCAACTTAATACAAAAAAAATAAGGAAATAGCAATAAGATGTTTTTTTACTTTAGTTTATAATGTAAGACAACATAAACTAACCTGCTGTTACGTCACCTTGACCACCCACATTTTTAAAACACATTTATTTCAAAACATGTCCTCTTCATTTCAATTATAGTACAGATGATGTACCTTGATGTGTACACTTTCTAATTATTATGGGTCTAATAACCCAATAACTGACACTGCTAATTTTGTATTAATGTCAGCTGGAAGCAGGTATTGAAACACAACTCTAACTCTAACCCTAACTTTAACCATTTGAGATCAACAGCTCACCTTATTTTGAGAGTTTTGTGAGAGCTTTGCAAAACAAAGGCTACCAAATGGACACGATCCAAATAGAGGAGAACAGGAAGCTGCGTCAATGATGCAAATTATGACATCTCATATGAATAGAACTTGAACCACTTAAAACAAGCATATCTTTTCTGGATATATTAGCCTTAATTTGGATTTACAGTGCTAAAAGGGGGGAGATACAGGGGATGACACCGAAAAGGGATCGCATGCTTAATTAAAACCTGTGTCCGCAGCAGGGACTGAGCAGTTCATGGCCCACCATCTCTAGACACTGAGCAACATGGCGGCCGGAAACAAGCACTTTAAAATAGATTGTTGTGTCTGATTTTTAACCCATACAGGCAAAATTCTCAGAAAAACTTAAGATTAGGATAAGTAAAGAAAACAAGTTTAGCATGAGTTAAGTTTAAATTAACTTTATTTTTTTAATTGCATCTTCTTTCAATATATTCTTGACACAATGTTTTATCAGATCGTCTTACAGCATCTGAAATTGGCACCGTCAGACGACCCATCAATCATGCCCATTTAATGTATAGATATTGGCTTGGTATGAAATAGTGCACAGTTTACACTGTTTTTAAAAAGCTGGATAACACAGACTAGTCTTCCCCTCTAACGTACAGAAAGCACAGCTATTTCCTCCAACCCGGTGGTCAGTTGTCCGTTGGCCGAGGCTAGATGTGTAAGGGCTCCTAAGGCGTCAGGATGCTTCAACCCAAAAGCTTGTCTGATGGTGGAATATTGTCAAATATCCAGCTCAGCCCACATCTTTCTGACCTCACTATTGAAGTAGTAGTTCACTCAATCGTTGCAACTTCTCGAAACATACAATCTCAAATGAAATCACAGCCTTTTTTGCAGAAAGTGGCCTGGTGATCAACTTAAGTCAAATGTATTGATATAGTCCAGTCACAAATCGCCTCACTGGGCTTTAAAGGCATGCAGAGGTGTGAGAGAAAGCAGGTTTTTTTTGTTGTCTTCCACACAACTACTGCCATCACTTCTAGTGCTCACAATTCATCATGTCTTATCCTCATCTATGACTGGAGGCTTTCTTCTTGGCCTTCACATGTGGCCATTCTAAACAGCCATGAACACAATTGCCTTTCAGGTGACACATTGAAAACCTCAGGCGTATGGCGAGCCGGTGTAATCATGTTCATGGCAGTGTGAAATTGGTGGGTTTCTGTCGTTCACAGGTTTTCAAATTGAGGCGATTCAGAAACCACTTTATCAGCCAGCTTAGGTCTTTGAGGGCAGCTTGATGTGTCAGATCTCCGAGATGTACGGTACAGGTGGCCAAGCAGATTTGTGACAAATCTCAGAACTCCTTGACTGCAGTTTTCTTGTAACTCTACTGTAGGCATCAACAACATTCTTTCAAAAAGTTTTCTCATTTCGTGTTTTGGGGAAGGTTGATGGGAGTTGAGTAACACTTCTCTACAAATGATCCTAGTGAGTTGAGATGTGGTGGCGGTGAAGGCCACAGCATATCCAATATAGCAGAGGAAGATAGATCAATGTTATCCTCTCACAGTAGCAGAACACAAACCCTCAGAGGCTGTACTTGCAGCAAGGAACGTCGCCTTTACTTTTGCTCTTTGTCTGGAAACTGACTCTGCAACAACAGTTTATAAAACGTTGGTATGATAAGGACCAGAAATGAGCCTTTACCGAACCAAAAATAATACATTTAAACAAGCGATTAATTTCATTTTATTTTAGACTAATTAAGTCCACATTTGACAAAAAAAACGAACACAAAAGATGATAATTATAATACAAAAAGACACACCAAAGGCACCCAGATCACATACAGGGATATACGATGCCCTTAAGTGGCTGATATTGGCTGTGATTCCTGGAGAAGCCCTGAATTAAATCCATTTAATAATGGATTTATTGTGCTGAATGTATTTATTTAGTCAGACTAATGACTAAAACAAATCTATTTACAATTTCTAGGTGGAATAAATACTATCAATTTATGCAGGATTGCTTGGACTTTAGCATACATTTATCAGGCTTTTAAATTACTCCTATTTGTAAACTCACCATACGATTGTTAAGAATGGTTGGTGTATGGCAGGTGGACAAGCAGGACGGATGGGTCAGATCAACAGATGCCTTTTGCCATAGAGATCACTGCTTGTGTCCAATGTGGAACCAAACATCTGAGTTGACTGATTCAAAATGTATTATGTAATGTAACTAACGAAGGGAGTAAAGATACAATGAAATGATCAATAACGTAAAATCATTGGTGCAAATAAAATGTGTATTAAAATCATCTCTAATATAGGGTGGCCCTGAAGTGCGAGTCAAAACAGCATTTCAGGAAACACCACAGCATTTCAACTTATACGGAAAGGGTATTCCTTTAGGGAGAACACTTCTTGTTTGTGATTGGACAGAGCCAGCCAGAGAAGCACTGCTGTTATTGGTTGTTTTTGCTGCCAGTCAAGAAATTACGGTTCGTGATTGGTCAGTACCCGACAGCGCAACACGTCCCAACACATCAGCTGTTAACTGTTAGCACACAGAGCTCACAGCTCCTCATATCTGTTCAGAAACTGGACAAAAGTTGTACAAAACACAGACTGACTGTGTCATGGCGAATTCAGTCGCTGCTTTATTTCTGTCTGTATAAGGTTGTTGTGAGTGTGGACGGAGCAGCTACAGGTTGGTTTAGCCTGATCGATCCGATCTCCATTCAGAAAACACACATTTTAAAAGGTTTTTCGCCTGCCGTCTGTCTGCACACTTGTCAAAGCATTAGTTCATGGTTTTTACTAACTGGTATCAGTATGTTGTTACTTCGGCATCATTTAGAAACGTGTATTGCAATTAAATCACGGTAAAATATGTTCATTTTGTTGTAGTTGGTATCTCCCATAGGATTTACATGGAGATACGCCCCCTCCCCTCTCCAGTGCGTCTTGTTTGAATGACAGGAGTAACCACAGCTGACAGCTGCGGTGAAACTCGAGCGATTAGAGCGAAAGCTAAGAAACTGTTAGTAAAGAAAAATGTCCCACCGTAGCTGTGTTGTGCAGAGACGAGGGTGTCCAATGTTAGTGGCCAGCTGACGGCAGGGAGTTGATGAGATTGTTGATGGCCAACGGCTGGAGGCTGGTAGCAAACGTGCTAACAGGCTAGGGTCCAGTACGCAGGAAAAAGCAAAAAGGTAACGGAAAACAAAAAACTTGAACAAAGTAGCGATTCGATTGGAGCCAATATTGACAGATGGCTAACCGATTTATAAAGAAAAATCTGATCAAATATGTTCAAACACAAACTGAAAGTAGGATAGCGGTGGAGAAGCGGCGAACAAACCACGCTAGCGTCCTCTCCTATCGGCAGTTGTGTATCACTTGTAGACTCTTATGGCACTCCTCATATTCTATTTTATTGTATTTACTTGCACTATTTTTTATTGTGATGCACTGTTGGAAGAGCCTGGGGCATAAGATTTTCATTGACATAACTACACTTTAGCTATGTACGAATTAAAATAAAAGCCTTGAATCTTGAAAAGGTAAACGCCGGCATTTTTCAAGTTGGTGAATGTTTTCTAAATGCCTTGCATGTGTTGTCTAGTTGGGGAGGATGTTCCTTTATTTGCATGTGTTTTGGCACATGCAGTGTCTGATAAAAGAGGGGGCTGGGGTGTGCAGAAGCAGGCGGAGGAGAGAAGAAGAGACAAACCACAGCCAGGTCTGACCTCGCTGTGACTGGGCTGCATGAAGGGTCTGTTATTAAGATTGAGAGAGGTCTCCTCAGGGACTCTTTACGGTAACGTGTGTGTGGAACTTCGCTCAGATCGGCCAACATGCAGGGCCCCTTTAAGGGATGCCTTTGACTATTGTACTCTGATATTTTTCTTTGCCTGACACATGACCGGTATTAGAACAAAATATTCCACATTTGTCCTTGAGCTACCTTAAAAACATACGTCAGCTCTCCCCTTTAGAGGCCGATTCGGGTAATGTGCTACTATTTTCTTTTCTTTTTTAAAATGACAACAGAGCAGCATTTTATCCCAGATCATTCTCAACTCTTCACCATAAAGATATCCTGTTGTGTTTACTTAACGTTAACCTGTTTTAAATATTTCAATAGGGTAAGAGTAAGTATTGTAATTGTACAGAAATAACGATTACACTCATTCTCATCCAGAGCCAAGTGTTACTGCCCTTTTTCTTCTTACCATCTGAATGTGATAATCTCACATCATCTGTTTTTTACACATGCTCATTGGCTGCTATTGGAATGATTCAATCCGCTGTTTGGATAATGGGAAGTTAATTCACTTCACAGTCTTTTATATCTATTTATATAATTATAGCTTTTTGTTCTTTGAGAGTATATTAAGTCATCGCAAGTCATACGTCCAAGTGATGTCATCATGAGTTATTGATGTTAAAATTGAATTGAGAGGCTTTCTTTTTTGTCTTTGTCAAATCTTTGGAGTCAGACTCAAATCCAAAAACTGGATTCCATTAAATATGTTAGTTTGCACACATTTGAAAAATAAAAAACCCTTGTCCCACACAGTAAGTGTAGTGGTTTGTATTCCGTCTATAACAGCGGTTTTCAAAGTGTGAGGCGCGCCTCCCTGGGTGGGGCGCCAGAGAGCTTCAGGGGAGACGCAGCGTGAGAAAAAAATAACGAGAAAAAGACGATTAAAGTGTCACTTGCACACTTTTGGCCGTCTGTGGAGACCGAGTTCCCCCACCTCGCCAAAAAGGCTGTAAAAGTGCTCATTCCCTTCACCTCCACCCAGGGGCGGACTGGCCATCTGTGTGTTATGGAGAATCACAGAACGGCCGGTCGTCAGCGGGCCGTTGACGGTCGGCTCGGTTCGCTGACGGCCGGTACCGCCTCTTTTTTTAACGGCATCATTTAAGTTGCGCTGAAAGGCATCAAAGGTCCGTTCAGCGGGCCGTTTCCACGCAGCGAGGCTCCCCCCGTTGAAAGTTCACTAGCGTGCTCTACCAATTTGTGTGGGCTGGGCTGGGTGAGATTCCAGGGCTGATTTTTAGTCCCAGTCTGCCTCCACCTACCTGTGTGAGCAGTGGCGGCCGCCCCCCCTCTTCCCACATGTTTGATTGTCATTA
>NW_011335049.1:0-2141 GCF_000735185.1 Notothenia coriiceps
GTTTTTATTTTAAAATTGTATGTCGGACTGTTTTTGCCCTCCGAGAGGAAAACAAATGGGGCTCAGAGCCTCAGAATACTGAAATCTGTATTTTTTCCTTCTAATTTGTTATTATTTACATTGCTTTAAAAATCGTTCTGTGTGACACGAAAAAAAATTGGGAAATCGTGTTGGTGAACACGAATCAATAGATTAATTTCGTGACTATAAAAGGAAATGCCGTGAGACTGGGTTGCGGTAGCCACACAAATATTAACGTAAAACCCACTAATCAAACAAATGGGTGAAACATTATTTGTTAATTTTATTGTCTATTGTATTAATAACGCTCCACAATGAAGTGACATTGCAAAGTTTTAAGTCAGAACCCTATACGTTTTTACCGCCCCGCAGCAGCTGCACAGCACTTCTAAAAGCCTGAACTTTAATGAGCAGCATGCACTTACACTTGGAGCTGTTGAGTGAGGATGTATTTTGCGTATTCTTTGATGGAAGGTGTGTAATACAGAGTCAGTCCCTCTGTCAGCCCTTTGCTTCTGATCTGCTCCTCAGAGCTGAAGCGCAGAATGTACAGCGGACTGGAGACCGGACCGAACACCTCGAACACCTGAACGCATCAACAGGACATTAGCACGCAGGAACACACTGAGGACATTAAACACACCTGGTCAGAGGTAAAGAGAGACACACAGACCGACACACACCTTGCCAACAGCCAGCCTATCAGATGTGAAGATGACGCTGTCGTCAGTCAGAGGGGGCGTGTCCTTCAGAGACTGGATTATCACTGCAGAGACAGGCCAGAGATGAAAATTACACTCGACCACAATTCTAGGCTGAACTTTCAAAAAAATCTGTTCCTATGTCTATTCATAAACACTTTTCCCTAACCTCAGTGAAAATGTCATGGGGTTAAAGGAACGACAATAGCAGAATTCATCAGGATTTAGGAAAAGACCACTGAGGTGCAGAGAATTTGACGGCACGTACACTAGGCAACGTTAATATGATGCAACGAAGGATGTTATGGATGTTCGTCCATCGTGGGGAAAGTACATTTTACAGTTCACAAACTACTGAAAGCATATCTAGATACTTCACCCTGTGTGTTCTTATCATGTTGTTTCATGCTGGCTTCATAAACATGTACAACAGTGGAAAATATATTATTAACCAAGATATCAATTCAGATTAAAAAAGGAAATAGAACAAAAATGGTTGCTCGTACCCTCTCATATTAAACAACATGAATCCTGAAGTATGATTGTTTCAAACTATGTGAATACAAAATAATGTGTTAAACCTACTCATCTGCTACTGTGCATATCACAATTTAAACATGTTGAGATAAAACAAATTTGCTTAAGAAAACACTTTCAGTAGATGTTGGCATTATTTTGATGATTCAACAGTACCAGCGTATTGTCAGAAATTGCCCTTAGGTTTAACATGTTGAAAGTTCAAAACATATACACACTGTAACTGCAAGGAATTGTGGGCTGGCATTATGTCCTTTTCATTTTAAAGGGTGGTCCAGTGTATCCTTTGTAAAAAGGAGATCATTTAGGAAGCATTGAAGTTCCTTTCCTTTCTATTATTATTATTATTTGTATTATTATTAGGGATGCACCGAATATTCGGCCGCCGAAAATTATCGGCCGAAAATGGTTAAAAAGGCCCTTTCGGCTTTCGGCCGAAAGGGTTCTTGCACCGAAAAAATATCACCGAATGTCAGAGAACAGGGTTACGTTGGTAAGCTAACGTGTTGTTGTGATGACGTAATCAAAACGCGGCGACAAGCACGGCGCGTGACCATGCTCGCGGCTGGCTCACAGCCAACATGTCTGCCGCTTGGAGATATTTAAAAATATCAGAGAAAGAGGCGCGGATTGCGATTTGTAAAACGTGTTCAGCTGACATTTCTCGAGGGGGTGTAACTGCAAAGACTTTCACCACTTCGGGATTACTCCACCACTTGAAATCAAAACACCCGGACAAATATGCGGAGTAAGATCAAATCACAAGCACTGACAGCGAGAGACTGTTCAGCGCTGCCTCTCATGTGCTTGATGAGAAGAGGAACAGACTTATGGCTGATAAAGCAGAGAAGCTAATGTTCATTAAAAAGAACCTCCCACTTT
>NW_011335050.1:0-5140 GCF_000735185.1 Notothenia coriiceps
TGTTCTGACATCTTGCTGCGAGAAAAGTAAAGAGGAGATATTCTGTGTGACTTACTTTAAATTGTGGGTAAGGGTAGATAGCTCCCATTGTTCTGTGACCTGTCAATCATCAGACCGGGGGTCATATTTCATTATGTGTTAATTTGTATCTGAAGTTGTACCCATATAAAGAAGAGTTCTACCGCAAAGTTATTCTCCGTGGGGACTTCCGGCAACAATCTTGATTCTGATTGGCCAGAAGACTCGAAAAAACATCAGCAAAGATATTTTATTGAGAAGATGATCACTACGTGACAGAAGTTTTCAAAACCGTTTATGTTCTCCGGTACTTCCTACTGCATGCACAGCGTTAGAAAATCAGGCCTTCAAAATAGAAGTTTGACTTTTTCCCCCCAAAAAAAAAAAGAATTCCAATTATTTTTTTCACTTTTTTTTTTCTCCATTCACACATCCGCGACCCACTCGAAACGGGTCCGCGACCCACTTTTGGGTCGCGACCCACCAGTTGAGAACCACTGTGCTAGACAAGCAGAGATGCGTGTGACGACCTGGGCCTCTGAGCGGGGAAAGGACAGAATTAATTGGGTGTCATCAGCGTAGCAGTGGTATGAAAAACCATGCGGGCTAATGGAAGATCCGAGCGAGTTTGTGTACAGGGAGAAGAGGAGGGGACCGAGAACAGAGCCCTGAGGGACCCCTGTAGTTAATTGACAAGGGTCGGACTCTGACCCTCTCCAAGTAACCCTGTAAGTGCGGTCTTTGAGGTATGAGGTGAGGAGGGAAAGTGCAGAGCCGGAAACTCCAAGTTCTTGGAGAATGTGAAGGAGGATCTGATGGTTCACCGTGTCGAATGCAGCAAACAGGTCCAAAAGGATGATGACAGAGGAGAGGGAGGCTGCTTTAGCAGTGTGCAGTTCGTCAGAGACAGCAAGGAGGGCAGTTTCTGTTGAGTGACCTGCCTTGAAACCAGACTGGTGCGGATCAAGAAGGTTGTTTTGATGGAGATAAGTGTTTTAGACAGGAAATCTAATGCCCTAGCCACACGGAGAAGAAACGGTCATATCCGCTACAGTTCTCTATCATATTATAGACGGTTCAGCCACACGAGGCCAACAGGGAAACGCAGATAACGAGGTGGGTAGATCTGTGGCCGCACCGCTCTAAGGGGTCAAACGGCTCCGTGAACAGATTATGCCCTATAGGCTATCATTTCCTGATAACGAAAATACTGACGGGCTGTCAGGAGAGGTGGAGGAAAAAAGAGAGACTCCTTATATTATTTTTATATTATTATATAGAGTCGTTATTCATTTGTTTTAAAGCTCAATAAATAACAAAGAAGACCTTTGACCGGCACTTTTATAATTTTGTCCGGAAGATTTAAACTTTAACAGGCATGTTGACCGGCGAAGAAAAATTCTAACGGAAACTCTGCCGCACGGTTCTCTCGTCCCTTGGAAGAAGCGGAGAGGTGGGTGTTTGTCATCTGCTGGTGCACAACCGGAGAGATTTACAGCAGGAGCACACGCTTGCCTCGGGGAGGGAGAAAAAGAGCCAGAGCCCTGCCTCTCCCCACCCCTGCTGCTAAATCCACAGCGGAGAATAAACAGAAGGGCCATGCATGCTCGTGAAGTCTTCTTCGCTGCTTTTGGTGTATTTTGTGACAGAAGTACAGCGCCACTTACAGGCCCGGCATATGTACTACAGCGCCTCCAGGGGGTCGAGCAGTCTTGTGTGGACGGACACGTTCCTGGTGCTGCTTGCGTGTGGACGGAAGACTTTTTTGATATTGAATTCGGTTTTTTTCTGTTACCGTCTCCGTGTGGCTAGCGTCTAAATCTCTCTGAGTGCTTTGCTTCGCTGGGCTCCTCTCAGCTCATCCTATTAGGGGGGGGGGCTTATAGAGTGAACCTGGGAGAGAGGCATTCTGTGACCTGAGATAGGCAAGGTTGAGATACCACATCTGAAAATCTCTCTATTCCCCATGGAGCTGAGCTTTTTTTTTCCAGCCTCAAATGCAGACAGAATGTAAATGACTTTTGCTCCTGAGCTCCAGGCTATTAAACCCTGCACAGCAGGTATAACTCCCTGCTGACTCTAATATTGAGAGAGCAGAGGAGGAGATCTGCAGCTGTAGACTGAGGAATAGACAAATGCATAATGCATATCACTCAATATCATTTAGTCTAATTTAGAAGAATGCTTCTGTTTCTTTTGACCAAACAGTCTCCTTTCCTACTGTCTTGTCTGAGTTCACCCTACAGAGCGGTGCAGTGATGAAGTATTTTTGTAGGCCGACCCAGAAGTTAGCATTGCAAGCGCTGCCTCGACAAAAATCAATGTAATTTCCCTATCGATTTCCCTTATATATTGCAAATAAGCTCTGTGGCTACCACACGTTTATGATACTTAACATGTTTTTTTCAGCAGGATGATCTCCACATATCAACAATACTTTATGATGTTGAAGGGTAAATGCAATCGGCAAAAGCAAAAAAACGTGAGTCAACAGGCATGACTGATTTGTGTCTGCGTGATGAAAAGTAGAACTTAGTTTAGTCGTTTTACTAACACATAAGCTTTGAAAATTCATATGTGGAGTATTTACTGACATATTTCATTTCGTAAACGAAAACGTAAAAAAATCGTAAGCTTGTGTTAACCACAGACCTTATTTCAGGCTTCTAACCACAAGCACAGTGGAAAAACCATTGACATCGAGACGCGGGAGACTTAGAGTTGAGCATTATCAGGGGCACGTGGCATCAAGGTGGGTTGCCGTCTCTTGTCTCTAGCTGCTCGATGTCTGCTATGCAGCAAGAGGCTCGGTCCGTCTGAGCTTCAGTCGATAGCAGTGACACCTCTAGCTGTGACAAGCTCCTATGGCTCTATACATTACACAACTCGGGATAGAACATATTATTAAGACGATACAGAATGAGGTCACAATCAGTCTCCTACCGCATAAACAAACAGTTTGCTATGCATTTTTACAAAATGGACGGACAACGGTTTCCTCCGCTAGCTTGCAAAGTGAATGTAGCTACAGCTACTACCATCTGAAAGTGAAAATGAGGCCTTAGTTATGCCCGTGATTATAGTATATGTATAGTGCGTCATCTGAATCAAACCCTTGGTCACAACAGCCACAAAACATTGTGCTATAAAATATTTCACCTAAATTATGGATATGGTTGTTTTCTGTCCTCACTACAATCAATGTTTATTTTCTTTATCTCTGAAACCAACATGGCCACTGACAGAAAATAAGGAAGGATGTCCCTTAGAGTAACCTCTACTGTCATTAAGAGACAAATGTAGTGCTGAAATATTTCACAATGGTTCACAGCAGAAGAGACAGGAGAAGTGTCATCTCTGATTCTTAAATCCTATGGTAGTTGTGTCTCCTGCACAGTAGGTTCTGTTCTTAGATGAATACTCAGAGACTCAGCATCAGGGACTCTGAGCCGCCTGACATTTATCAATGTTCCAGTCAGTCCATTGCTCACACTTTTGTGCTGCAAAGGGTAAGAAAAAAGGGAAATGTTCATGATAACCATCGGATGGAGAGAATTGAAGGAAGAAGATCTAGAAGAAAGAACCGATGAACTATTCAACAGATGGATTAAGGATTATTTCTTCTACGCAGAGATACTGTCAGATCACAATATGTGTCTTAAAGGGTATTCTACAGAAATCCAGAGGAATAAGCAGCCTTGTACAAATGGCATTCATATTTCATGTCATTAGTTTTGAGGTCAAGCAAAGCTTCAAAGACAAATGGAAATGTAATCTGAGAAGCAATTCTGTGTGCTGGTTGAGTAGATTTTCTAAGTGGGACATTGTAACAGGCTACAAAGTGGTGACTACAGTCAGAGAGGAGGAAGCATCAGATCCAATAGAGCACACTTTTAAATTAGTTATTTTATGTGTAATGAGTGGCAATAAGCTGGATACAGTAATAGCTGCCCGCTGCTCCTCACATTAGGATGGCTTAAATAAAGAGACTATTTGACTGTGAGCAGCGCTGCCTGCATGTGTGAGATTTCTTTGGATTCTTCCATTTCCACTTCAAATATAATGAGTATCAGAACAGAAAATACAATGTTTGTCATGATACTCTACTCAAAATATGTCAAAATGCATTCCTGTGTCAATGCTTTAGTGTTAAATCCAAAGTTACAAAATAAATTCAATATAGATATGTTTTGCTGCTCTATCTTCAAACTGCGCTTCATCTACTGTAGTATTACACCCAAAGAGTTTTCTTTTGAAGATTACAATTTTTTTTGCAATCTAGCAAAGTAATGAATTATGATTGGTATCCAGTATTTGAAATATGCACACACAGGCTATTAGTTAACCTTAATATCTAACATTGATTCAAGAAAAGCATGTTTATATAATGCATTATAATACAAAATGTACTCTGTGTTATAGTGTCTTGTTTTGTTCTCAAAGACACCTGATGTATTTTTATGGAGTTGCAGTGGCGGTTCTACGGGGTGGCACGGGGTGGCAGCTGCCACCTCAGAAAAATGCCTTGCCAACCCCAGCTGCCACCCCATTTGGCAGCTTTGTTTTGAAAGAAAAGTTGTGGCTCATCGGACATTTATGAGAGAAAATCTCTAATGTCCGAGTGCAAGTGAATGCAGCACAAGACGCGAGCCTTGTAACCCCTCCCCCCCCCCTGGCGCGAGCTTGGAAATATGATTGGCGGCGATTTCATTTGAACGGGAGGACAGCGCAAAACGAGAAGCATTTCGGATACAATTAGACAGAAGGAATGAGGTATTTGCGGTCAGGGTATGGCTGGGGTAGGCTACAGCCATACCAATAAATGGCTTAGCCCCACCATGAAAAATGATGTTAAAGTAAGCAAAATAAAGTCTGCCAACTCGCGCGGAGTAAATTGCACAGACAGCAGTGAGTAAGATTGATTTCAGTAGCCACTTGTCTGGAAATACCGAAGACTAGAAACTGTTTTGAAAACTTTTGTCACGTAGTGATCGTCTTCTCACATCTTTGATAATGTCTTCTGGCCAATCAGAATCAAGATAACGGCGTGGTGTTGTTGCAGGAAGTCCCGACGGAGAATACTTTTGCTGTTGTACATCTCGATATACATCGTTACAACTAT
>NW_011335051.1:0-1731 GCF_000735185.1 Notothenia coriiceps
TTTTTGATTTGGATCACATTCAACTTCAGTGTACATATGTAGTAAATAGGTTGGTCAGAGTGGTCCGTCTTTCTTTCTCTTTCTGAACAAAACAACAACAATAAGCACACAAGAACATGGGGTGTTTTCTTTGCAATATATATAATATTGACAGTATAGATCCTTAAATAAAATATTCAAACAGTTAGACAAAAGAAGGGCGTATCGGGGGTAATATTATACACTTTCCATTTCTCCCAAATCTCCTCAAATCTATGTTCCTGGAGCCTCAAAGAGAAGGTTATTCTTTCCATTACAAAGATTTCGTATATGATATCGTACAAATCCTCTATAGATGGGCTGTTTGGTTTGAGACATTTCTTTGTGATTGCTTTCCTGGCAGCTACACTCAACATCCCAAATAACTATTTGGTTTTAATATGTGTGGATGTTGAGTGCAGAGAACAGTTCGTCCCAATTAAAATTCATTTTTGTTCCAAATATGACGACAATTTCTTTATAAACCTTACTGTATGCCAAAAAGTATTTACTATCTGTAGAAGCTTTTAAAAAAACAACCTATCGTGTGTGACGAAGACGATGTGTGTGATGTGTTCTCATGTGTGTTGCTTTCAGGACTCTACGTGGTCTGTGTTTTGCTTTTCTGTTAACCTTAACTATCCTGTAATTATATTCATGTTTCTGTGCTCTTAATTCTAACTTTTGTTTTTCTGTGAAAGGTGCTGTACTAAAAGAACATATTATTAGTATTACTCAGATTATTTAGATTAAGTTGGTCCCTGGATGAATTGATATCTAATAAATCAGAGGATGAGGATCATTACTTTGTTGTTTGGCCTGATGAACTTTTGTCCGAGCTACCTGACCGACCATCTGGCCACAAGGCAGGCAGGGCTATAAATAGATCTGTATCAGGAGCACCAGTGAGCACAATGCCCTGCTTTAAAATCAAATCTACCAAATCCAACATGTCCTTGATCAAAAACACAGTGAAGTATTCAAAGCATGCTAAAAACAAGAATGCTACCTGACTGACGTTGAAGTGCACAAGGTCAATTGTGATTATAATAAATAGATTTACTCCAATAATAATACTTTCTCTCTGTCTAAGAGAGCTTTTCATCTCCAAGGGCACCTTTAATGTTCCCAAGGATTGCGTATAATAGCGTGTACACAAACAGATATAATTGGATGCGTTGGAGGTAAACAAACACTTATATCGTTAAAATGTGATAATGAAGGATCCTAAAAGAGTTGATCAGCTTGTTGTCTTGGCCTATGATGTGTTTACTCTCTTTTTAGTGTCTTGGCAATAGCCGTTTGCCAATTTGAAAGCCCCCAAAAGAGCTTCTATTTTTGAATAACTCCCATAATAAAAGTCATTTGATGGCCCCCACACTGAGATTGCAACAGCAGGACTTTGATTTTCAATAACGACGGGCTTGAGTGAAGTACAACCGTGCACAATCTGCATAAATATTCCCACGTGTGTCACGCTGAAACATGTTTGGCTTCGTCCTATAGCGGCTACAGACTTCACATGGACGAAGCGTACAGTGCAGTCAAACCCTTTCAAAGCCCAATCCTTCAGGGAGGCATGGAGATGAAAGCTGGCCATTTTCTCCATAATGACAGAAAGCCTGGAAGCATATTCACACACACACACACACACACACACACACACACACACACACACACACACACACACACACACACACACACACACACACA
>NW_011335052.1:0-4015 GCF_000735185.1 Notothenia coriiceps
ACACCACACACACACACACACACACACACACACACACACACACACACACACACACACACACACACACACACACACACACACACACACACACACACACACACACACACACACACACACACACACACACACACACACACACACACACACACACACACACACACACACACACACACACACACACACACACTCCACAGATCAAGATCCTGTGTTCTCCATGAGGAATATGATGTGTTGAATCAGCAGGACATGTCGTTCAGGAACAGATGCATTAAGTCTTCCTCCTGCTACAATTCTGAACAAAAAAGAAAATCTGAATGAAAGTTGTGTAAAATATTGTGGCCATAGGTATTCCCTCCAACTCCAAGTCCGTCTTTCATTCACTTCGTACAGCCGTCGTCCGGACGTCCTCTACTTATTCTAAATAATTAGTTCAATTACATTAACATTAACCAGTTAAACCCCACGGCCCCTCTGGCGGGGGAAAAGCGCAAGAAACAGCGTCTGAGGGCTTCTTAACATTTAATAAACTATGAATGTGTCATACCCATACAATCTTTAGCTAAACGAAACACAAGGGTAATAACAAAGGCTCTGAATTAGCCCTGAGCGAAAAAATGCTAACTCAATTAGCACAGAACTCAAGGTAAAATACCCTTATTACTCATCGGATCTGCACAAGATATCGATTAGCAAGCTGAGATTCCACAGAGTATCATCACTGAGCGATCAGAACTCGTGACATGGGAAGCAAAACCAGACATCACACCACGTAGCATTACGGAGCAAACACGGGAGAAATCACACCTGAAGAGCTAGAGAGTGAGAAGTGCTTTTCTCTCAATAACTGTTGGGTGAATTAATAACATTCATATTTATGTCAATAACGGAGATTTCATATTAGCTGCTACGATAGCTACGAGAGTGCATGACAGCTTCCGGTTTGGGCATTCTGGCTACGCATCACTCTATTAACCAATGGGTAATGTTTAGATGGATTTAGGAACTTCACCTCGATTCTATTGGCTCTAACGCTTCAAAAGAGGTGTCAATCATCAAAATCGACCTAGGGGGGCCAGAGATAAGGAAAATCCACCCAAATGACCCCAGAAGTGGATTTATTTTTCTAAGTCTCTCCAAAAAGGTCAAATGTCACTTGTTTTGCATCAATCTTGATACAGGGTACTTATTATATGTTGTACTTTGGATTCCTAAAGCTTTTAGTCTACTAACCCATCATCCAAGTTTTCACTATTAGTAAAAAATAGTTTTTGGACGGACACTATAATTTACAGTTTTTTACAATGCTCAATCTGAATTTTCTTTAAAATAAAAAACATCTATATTGATTCTGACTTTTCTACATCCAACTCGCAGGTTTATCATTACTTTGAGAACAAAGATTATTAATGTAACCCTTTTAGAAGGGAAGATATGGTCATTTGTTCTGGAAATGTCATTTTCGAGCCTGAAACCTGAAAAACAGGCTCAGGGCTAAACTGGTTACAGCTAAAACATGTTTTCCTTGTAATCTTTATTATTGTTTTTTTTATTGTATTCATTTAAAAAAAAAAAAAAACATAATACCAATTTAGTATACAGGGGATAATATATATAATATATTACACAATTCCCTTAGTAAATAAAGAAGGAAAATACCTACAAAAGAAGGTAATATAAACAATAATAATAACAAACACATTAAAAATAATAACAACAATATTAGTAATATAAATATATATACAAGTAAAAACATCACTGAATTGACATGCCTTCAATATTATTGATATGTGTATTTTTTGTCAATTAATCAATTGATAATACAAATAATTGTTAGTTACCCCCTTACACTAGTCTGAATAAATACAAAAAGCTCCATATTAGTATTAAAGAAGATAGAAATTAAAGGTTTGGCTCATCATGCTGTTCTATTTTTGTAGAAAAGTGTGTTTATGATCAGTAAAATACGCCTTTTACGTAAGTCCAGCTGTTATCTTTGTTCAGAGCCAGGCTAGCAGTTTCCATCTGTTTCCAGTCTTTATGCTAAGCTAAGCTAACCAGTTGCTGACTGTAGCTTCATATCTTTGTACAAGCATGAGAGTGCAAAAGTCAATATTTAAATAGGCCTGTTTCTAAATATTCCTTTAATTTGTAATAGAGGAGAAATAACTGTCCAATATTAAAGGAATATGGCTAGCAGTTTCCATCTGTTTCCAGTCTGTATGCTAAGCTAAGCTAACCAGTTGCTGTGACTGTAGCTTCATATATTGGTGTACAAACATGAGTGCTCCTTTTAACATTGGAGACATAAGGGTTCCTTTCTTTCTGTAAACAGAGAGCATGTTAATGAGTCCCTCTGTGTAGCATGACTCACGTTGTGTTTTTGTGCGTTTTGGCTTTCTAGAGAAACAGGAAATGTGTTCAGAGCAGCGACTCTCACATGATGCAGGTCTGCGAGGGTCATTTTTCAGAACGCTGTGTTTGTACTTCCTCCTCAAGCAGCTGTGACCTTTGACCTCACAACACACACACACACACTCGCACACACACTGAGCTGTTTTATGTTTGGATATTTGGACCCCGGTTGTTAGTGAAAACATGGATTACTCTTTCACTGAGTTTCCACAGCTTTGTCCAAGTTTTCCTCCATGTTTGTTTTATTTTATATATTTTGATCGCACATTCTTATTATTCATGTTCATGTGTTTGTATAAATATCTCTTTTAATTTGATTTAGTATCGAACATTGTTCTTTAACCTCTCTCTCGTTAATATCAAACGTTTTTGGACGATTACATTTTAAATTCTAGAAAAATATATTTATTTATTTTTATTGCAACGTAGCTACTTTTTCCCCTCTGTAAATACTTTTATTCAATTTATTTATCGGTTATTTAATTGTATCCTAAAATGTCTCAAAACCCAATTTCCCCCCGAAATGAATGAATAAGAAATCGACATATCAGTTCGCTGTACTCTACTTATCATAACATAATCATCCTTGCAGTTAACAAATACACATGGCGTGTACTTGCATTATTATTTGGATGCTTTTCTTTGCTGACAAATGTTCCCTCTTGTAATAAAGTGAATCCCTGCAGACACTGGCTAGCTATAAATCAGTTGCACAGTGAAGACACAACAACAACAACAAGCTCTCTCCTTGTTTACGTCGTTCATTTCCATTATTTTTTAAGCGTTTATCAGACGGAGCAGCTCAATCTAAACTCTCTTGACGTTGTGTTAATCATTGACTTAAAGCACTTTTTATGAAACCTTTGTTTGCATTAGTCCCATAACTGATACACGTAATTCCCAGACTGCGTGACTAACTTTTTAAGGTCATGTGACCCGCAGTAAAACATTTACCAACTCTATTTTTGGTTCAAGCTTGAACAGTTCCTGCTCCTCTTCACGTGTAGATACTCATACAGCAACAAAACAGGTCTGTAATGATTGAGCGAGGGAATGTTTAACCTCTTCTCTGTTGACACACACACACACACATACCATGTAGACATCACTTCAGGGGACATTACATTGACTTACACGCATTTCCTGGAGACTTAACCTAACCTTAACCATAACCAACACATGCCTAACCATAACTCAAAACCTAACCCTTACCCTAACCCGAACCCACACACACACACACACACACACACACACACACACACACACACACACACACACACACACACACACACACACATATATACACATATACACATATACACATACACACACACACACACACACACACACACACACACACAATCTCACATTCAAAAAGTCCCCTTTTCTTTACTTGCTTGCCTATCTATATTTATTTGTCTATCTAGAAGGACATTTGGTCCAGTTAAATAAATTAATAATTACTTAGAGATAAAAAAAGCCCCTCTCAGAATGCACCCATCTAAACTACTACTTGGGGTGTTTTAAATGTGTGCAATGAACAAAATAAGAACTTTACTTAAAACTATATCTGAACAAATATGACACAAAAATATCTCTCTCT
>NW_011335053.1:0-6126 GCF_000735185.1 Notothenia coriiceps
TGGTGTGAGGAGAACCAGTGGAGAACTGGGCAGCTATCTTGGTGAGTGACCGGCGTTAGCTACAGAATGTTAGCTAACGTCACATCACAACATTGTGAAGTTAGCTATCATATATCAGGCTATAGCTAACGTAGCATTGATAATATAGTAACGTTACTGGCAGGACTGTTGATACTGATCCATAACAGAAACTAATGCGCAAGTATCAGCCGTATCTCGCGTTACCTAATGCAACTCCACACACGGTGCTGTGTACCGGAGGCGAGACGCGAGATACGGCTGATACTTGACGATCTGGCGGTGAAAGGTTGTGGAGCCTCCGTTGATATGCCGTTGTAAATGGCTTGATGGAAAGCAGGTGTGTAGTCGGGGAGGGTGCACAGCTGATTGCAGCAGGTGAGTGGAGGTTGAGCCGGGAGCCAGGAGTGACAGCCACCACGCACACACAAACAACACAGACAGGGGGAAACAAACAAACACAAAGGAGACGGCTGGAGCAGTACAGCCACCACAGCGTTACCTAATGCAATGTTTCCACACTATGTCTTACGGTGCTGTGTACCGGAGGGGGAGAGAGAGAGAGAGCAGCGAAGGGGGGGGAGAGAGAAGTAATACGGTTTCCTGATAAAGCTGTGGAGTGTACTGTATGTGCTGCAGGGAGGTGGATGCACAACGCACCCAGGAACGAACGCTAGCTCCGGTCCTTTTTACTGTGGACTCGATGTCCTAACAGGCTGGTATTTTTGCAACCTGCACAAACACAATACTGCACCATGATTACAAATGGTGAAATGCAATGTAAAACTACCGAAAAATAACAGCTCCTTAAAACACAACCGCTTAACTTAACTCAACGCAACTCCACTATACCCGCGGTCAGAGAGCGGAGATGTGTCCCCTGTGTGATGTAATATGACGCGTTTGACGTATGACCTTAAAAAAAAGCCGTTTTTAAGAGCAGAGCTCAAAATTGCTCCTTTCCCTCTGAATTCCTGCCCTTATGTCTCGTAAAACATATTAAATCCTGCATTCACTTTTTTAATTGTAATTTTCAAGCAAGTTTAAGCATAAATGTAGAAAAAATAAAAACCTGCAAGATGCTCTTTAATGAAGGTTGGGTTGTTTTTACAGCTAGAAACTTAATGTGTGATGTTGGATAAGGATTGAATCCAGTAGTAGATCTCACTGACAGCTCGATCCATACAAAATCATCTTAAACTCCACAATTTCCACACAATAAGATGCTAACGTTAGGTAGCATAGCATTTTAGCAACTAAAGACAGTGTGAAGCTATGATGAGTGATGTCTCTACATTGAAACCAGCTGTAAGGCTGGTATAAAACTCTGAAAGTTGTGATTCTGATTACAGTGAAACAGATAAAGTTCAGGTTGTTTGGGGACGCGTCCTCGATGATCTCTGAGTGTTTTTATCTTCCTGACTTAGATTCAGACTCTTCAGAAACAGATTTCTGTAACTCTGAGAAACCAAGGCCGCTCAGAGATTACTGATCAGGTTTCCACAATCTTTATTTATTTATATAGCACATTTCTCAGGGCTTATCAGCGGCCTTCATGCCTCCAGTCTGAGGAATAACATCTGTGAGACACGATTTATTAATTAATGAGATGTGACAATGTGTTGAGGAGAGAGGAGGCACCATGTGACCTTAAATCCAGAAGACCTCTATCTCTGCTCTGAGCTTTGAGGGGGTTGTTATTACATTCTGCTCACAAATGATCAAACCTTTGCACATTTAACTGCAATTCACTCAATGTTGGTTGGCTGTAAGATAAGGTTTTATCATATTTTGTAGAAAAGTGCTGTATTTTGTTTCTGAAAAATGTAATTTATGACAAAATGTGGGAACAGAGGCTTTTTAACCACACAATTCAGCAAATCATTGCAAAAATAAGCCGTTGTTGTTCCATTTTATTGAGTCATCAGGCTGAATAACACGGTGTCACTGCTTCTCCAGGTTTCACTAGGTATTTCTACATTTGCACATTAAAGGTCATTTTGGTTTATTTGAACTTTAGTAAATGTTGGTTAGTTGTAACATAAAGTTTGCATTTGTAAGGTTCAGTATTTACAAGCTAGTATTACAAAATAAGCCTTGGTTATCTCACAATAAATGAAAATGATGGCTAACATTTAACCTAGTTATTAGGCTATCACATACTGTAAACGTACCAGGTCCTGTTTAACAGCATTAAAACTGCGACTGAGCAGCCATTCAACAAAAAATCACTTTCACCAACTTATCCTGTGTTTTTAGTCTGATAGGTAGGTGTTGAAGTACAGAGTAAAAACATCCGAGCTGATCTGCAGGCGGACTCTGAACGTCAGAGAGAAGCAGTGATTCTGTGGAGAGGATTATCTCTGCAAACATGCACTCTGCTCTGTTTGCTTTACTGAAGTCCTCTCTTTGCCCAAACTCTGCTGCTCAGTATTCAGAGCATCCTCAGAAACACACAGAAACAGAGCTGTACATTATTTAAATCAGACTGCAATATCTCAATAAACACAGCAGATTCCTCCTCTAGCTCCTCCTGAAGCTTCAGACTCTCAGGAATTGTTATACAACAATACAACTTCTCAGTAAAACACATTATACTCACTTTAAACACACTTTAAACACATACATATGTTTCCGGTTATTTTATTTTGAAATTCAGTTCCTGACGGACGCCAAAAAAGCCCGAGATTATGGATTCAAACCAATAAATAAAAACAAGGATAATTGTGTGTTATTGGTGAGTAAATAACAGTGTGTTATTTTGAAAAGAATAACAAATTAGAAGAAATGAGTTTATAGGTTCGTTGTTAATAACGAAAATAAAATTTAGCATATTAAGACTGAAAAACACGGCAAACACTCCTTTTATTTACCCGAGTCTCGGAGTCTTATGACTTTAGACATAAAAAATTTTANCTCTGAGCCCCATTTATTTTCCTCACAAACGGCAACAAAAGTCAGAAATTATACGATTTAAAATAAAAGCAATAATTGTTGCTTGATATTGAGTAAGAACTTTTGTTGCAGCCTGTGAGCCTGTGAGATTCTCTCACTAGTTTGCCACACTCAGCCTGGTTGTTGGCCCGGAAAGAACCTCAATTTTGGAGAGCCAGAAAACTGTGAAAAAGTACCCGATAGCCGGAACTACGCAAAGTGGAAATGCAACTAAAAATGGGCCGGGCACGGCACGCTTAAACCGCGCTGTAGTGGAAATGCGCCAATAGTCTGAATATAAAGTATGGAGCTCTGAAGCTGATCTGGAGTCAGTCTGAATATAAAGTATGGAGCTGATCTTCAGTCTGAATATAAAGTATGGAGCTCTGAAGCTGATCTGGAGTCAGTCTGAATATAAAGTATGGAGCTGATCTTCAGTCTGAATATAAAGTATGGAGGGTCCATGGCTGAATTCAGATCTGAAGGCTGGTCTGGAGTCAGTCTGAAAACGTCTCGTAGCAGTGTGTGAAAGAAACAGAGAGACACGTTGGTATGTTATTGGTTTTTTATATTTCATGAAATATGCACCCTGTTTTCTTCAAATTCTTATTAAAATTCATGGCACTTTTACAGAGTCCAACACTGATGATGGGAAGAAAATAACATTCATTTAAAACCATGAGGAACAACGTGAGAAATCAACAGGAGGAGCTAGCTTCACGCTAACAGTTAAATCATATAGTTTAGCATTTTGGTAGATCTGCTGATTGGATTTCTTTCTGCGAATGAGACGAGAAAGTGGAGATAAAGCTAATGTCTGTGCGTTACATATGGAGACATGAAGTGTGTAGCTTAGCTTAGCATAAAGACTGTAAACGGGGGGAACAGCTAGCGTAGCTCTTTCGAAAAAGAGGAGTACCAGTTGTAGGAAAAAGTTCTCATAGTGTTTGAGGGCTCTTATAGTAAACCATTAACACTGTAAAGATGAGTTTAAGATACACAATATTCAGATATCTGTGTATATCATATTTACAGCTACAACGTTAGCGTAGCACTGATCGACCAAATGACTGCTATTTCTGCATCCTTTTGATGCTTTTATTGCAATAAAATCACAGCAAAAGATGCTTGTTTTAGGTTTTAATCGCTGTAATAAACCGGAGGCCAACACAAAGGGTCTGAGCAGTGTCACGTGGGGAGGAAATAATATATAATAGATATTAAGAGTGTTTTATTTATGGTTTGCGGGACTTTTAGCCTCCAACATGTAGCGTTAGATTCGCCCTTGATGTAAAGCATTACCCGGTGCGCGCAGACATCTGATTGATATCCATCTGATTGATATCCATCTGATTGATATCCATCTGATTGATATCCATCTGATCGTCTCAATCACTGAGAGAAAGATTTGATCCCAAAATGCTGAATTATTCTTCCTTCTTTAGGTTTTTACAACATAAACACAGAGACACACAACAATACAAATAATAACAATTATATAAAAGTAATACTGAAGGAGGAGCTGCCTATAGCACAGTAATACTGTTAGAGAGGGCAGACACACACACACACACACACACACACACACACACACACACACACACACACACACACACACACACACACACACACACACACACACACACACACACACACCTTAATATATAACATTATTGCATTTCATTATTACTTCATATACGACCCAAGGCATAGTGAGACCACCCAGAGAGGATTGTGGGTAGTGATTGTCCTTTGTTAGCAAATGGCTTCTGGTTCAGAAGCGTCCCTTTAATACTGAGAGAAAACACTGACTGAGCTTTACATCACACGTGGTGCTCATAAAACACACCAAACACCTAATTTATGTACTTTTACTGCAACTAACGAGTACTTTTATTACCAATTTATCAATAAATGTCCAAATATATTCACTTTAATTTGAGATAAAGCAGAACTCTTCAGATTGGAGAGGCTGGGAACAGCATTTAAACACTTTTTTATGCAGTAAAAAGCTTAATTAGGAGTAATTGATTATAGTCTAATTACTGCAGGTCCGTTTTACTGCAGATTTTAAGCGTTTTTTAAGCAAAAACTATAATATTAAACCAAATGTGAAGAAATACAATGATTTGGCATGTAAAGGAGCAAATATAAGTCATTATTCAATATTTTGTCTTCATAATCGTTTTGTTTTCCATTAGTTATTATTAAAAAAGAATCAAATTGATCAAAAATTAAGGATATTCTTATCTCTTGGAGCTGAAATGAGATCAAAAGTAGGAAATCCATCAGAAAATATTCATAGATTGTCATGCATGAAGGTCCTTATGTATAATATATTAAATATAATAACATATAAATGACTGTTTATGAACACCACATCAGATAAAGGGTCACCAGGTCTTTGTTTTTGGAGGAAAGCCTCGTAACACGTCCTTCATTATCGACTTCATCTCCTGTGCCCATGAGCAAGGCACTAACACTGTGAGGCTCAAACACTGAAGGTCCAAATACACACATCTTCTTACATGTAAATACAAAAAGCATTAATAATACAGGCTGGAAAAAAGCATCATAAAATCAGACTTCCAGGAATTAGTCTGCACCGACGACACACACACACACACACAGGGGGAAAACCCTGTGAGTAACACTGTTCGTACGGAAAGCTTTTCAAAATAAAAGCTTTTCCACCAGCTGATTGTCGATAGGAATGATTGTCGAGAGTTCCTCCCCACACACACACACACACACACACACACACACACACACACACACACACACACACACACACACACACACACACACACACACACACACACACACACACACACACACACACACACCTGTGAGGCCTCAGAGGGGGGGTATACCTGCGATGAGGAGGCCCAGGAGGAGGGTGAGCACTGGGGGGAGAGGGGGGGAGGGCGCGCCCACGGAAGAGTACGTGGAGGAGGTGCTGACCTCAGAGGACAGGAAGGCAGACAGAGGGACGTGGGAGATCAGCGTGGGACTCGCATAATTAATGAGAGAGTCGATCTTCTCCGCCTCCTTGTTGCACGCCTCGATCTGAAAACACACACACACACACACACACACACACACACACACACACACACACACACACACACACACACACACACACACACACACACACACACACACACACACCAT
>NW_011335054.1:0-1649 GCF_000735185.1 Notothenia coriiceps
TGGGGAGCAAATCAGCGATGTAAACGGTGACGTCATGATGCAGCAGCGGCAGCACCAGTCGGACTCTGGGTGGTGTGAACAAAGCGGGAGCAGAAAAGGGAAACCGGAGCTGAACCAGAAAAGCTCTAGCTCGGAGCTAGAAAGGGAAAAGCGCTGGTGTGAAAGCCGCATTATAGGCTGCAGCCACACAAGGACGATAATAGTCATATCTGCTACAGTTCTCTATCAGATGTTCATGGGGAGTACGACTTAGTCGGACAACACAATTCTAGATTCAATTCAGGCATTTAATAAAAGGCCAGACAGCTTTAGAAATTAATAGTGGAGAGTTTGAAAAATTAAGGTATGAAGAAAAAAATAATGATATTTTCTATCAACAAAAGGAAGATTTTCTTTTGGCTATTGCTGCAGAATGTTTGAAACATATCTACCAAATGTTCATCAGCTTGCAGCAACTAAAATGTGATTGAGGTTATGATCAGACTCTAGCATGTTGATGATGATATGGTCAGATTGTGATCTATAAAATAAATTATTATACTTAAAAGTTATTAGTGACTTGAAGCCCAAGAAAATTAAGGTGAATAGTTTTTTGTAAATTTTGTTTTGTTGATTTTAAGGCTGTATTATTTTTCTAAACTGTTGAATTTCTGAATTAAGTACAACAGTAGAGTGTCAAGACTCAACACATGACCTTGTTTTTCCTTTACAACTTAATGTTTTATTCATGATAACATATTTTGCAGGTAGCCATTAAGAGCCGTTAATTAGCAACCTGGAGGTGTCCATAAAGAGCAGACCAGTCATTACCACAAACAGGGTGCAAAGTGCTTAGGTTAGCAAAAATAGTCCCTGCCGTTCCCCGTCTCAGTATAATGCAGCATGTAGCTCTGCCACAGACACCATGCTATCACATTGACCTCAGACTGCAGTTTGACTGGAGAGCAGATAATGTGCAGTACAATATGTCACATCCTGATGATATATCCTGATATTATAAGAGGAACTATTGCTGAAAGATATCTGAGCCTGGCATTAGGAAGACTCTCGGTGGGTGTCAGTGAAGAGATGTTTACTTCTTTTAATTGTTCACCATCTATGCTTTAATTAAAGCCATGCCCTTTCACACAGCTTTGGTTTCCAAACCAAGTGGGATGTTTTGTGCACATTTAAACAAGGCTCTTTGAGACACTATAGATATTTGAGACACCCTCACCACGCATTAGCGTACATGGATATGCAGCAAATGTAACACTCATCCAAAAAAAGTGGCCAAGACAGGAGCTGACTTTAGGTTTTTTTTTATGGAAGTGGTGTGAAATAGCACAAAAGACATTTAATGACCAAATAACACAATTACATACTGCATCTATCCATGGACATGCAGGAATCACTCTCAACGATTTCACTGACTGCATAACTAGCCATTCAGCAAACCAATCAGGGCAGACTGCAGCACATTTTTGTATTATCAACAAAAAAAGGGAAAAAAAGTCAAAAGGTGGAAATTCAAATGGAATGAGACCAATTATTTTTGAATGGTTTGCGCTGCCCTGTGTGGCTCGAACTTCCGACGTAGCAATCTGTGATGTTGGACCCAGGTGGGGTGAAGCTAAACTCAAAGAGTCTGAAAGGGCCATATATATATA
>NW_011335055.1:0-2827 GCF_000735185.1 Notothenia coriiceps
AGATCGCAGATCGCGGGCAGCAACAGGTGGAACCGCTCCGTCTCCGGGGGAAAACCACCTCAGTACAGCCGTACTCTACAGGTGGGAGCAGGCGTAGATCGCAGATCGCAGGCAGCAACAGGTGGAACCGCTCCGTCTCCGGGGGAAAACCACCTCAGTACAGCCGTACTCGACAGGTGGGAGTAGGCCTCCGCAGATCGCAGACAACTAAAACTACTACTTGTATAAGCAGGGATGGCTAAATGTTTGTAAGCAGGAGAGCTAGATGCTAACAGATGCCAGATGCTAACAGGTAGTGGGAGCCTGTAAAAATTGCGACTGCCTCACGCGAGTGTCTTACAACTGATAACTTAATACTCGATAACACACCGCTGCTAAGCATAATAATGACCGTGGCTAAGGAGGATCAAGGCAGAGAATAAGAAAGAGGACAGAGCATAGAACGCCAGAGAAATCAACAGAAGAAGGCAGACAGGAAGTAAAAACGATTAAAATGGGAATACAACTATATAAAGAATAAGAACAAAGGACTAAAAGGTGACTTTAAACCAACTACAAGTATGGCATAAGGCGATAAGTCTTAAACATTAAAATGATTGTCAAAATGAACTCTGTGACTGTTTAAGGCAGCAGACATTTAGAAAGATAATAAATACTGGAGGGGGCATTGAATCATTTATTTGTTATTTCTTACGGTTGTGTGACAGCCAAGAGGAGTACAAGCACACTTTGTCCAGCTCACCCTTCTGTCACACACTCACACCAGCATTGACTCGACAAACACACACTCACACAGGTACACACACTCACAACAGTTGATTTAATGGCAGAGGGGTTACGGCGACCTTTGACCCTGTGAGGTTAAAGAGGCTTTTCCTCTCGGCTGGTGAAACACAGCGGCTTTGTTTCCTTTTCTGTTGAAACATTTTGGACAACGTGCGTGTTTGAATTCACACTCACAAAGTGTCCCAGGACTTGGTGTCCTTTAACAATTGCTGTGATAGATTCACAATAGATGCACTGCAGTTTTTCTGCAAAGATTCATGCAAAATGGGCGCTTTATTCTCCTGTTTTCTTTTTTCTACTTTTTATTTATTGAACCTACATGTACTTTGTCAAAAAAAAATTTTTTTCATACGATATAAGAAAAAAAAAATCGGTAAGAATTCTTAAATTGGAAAAGAATAATTAAACTTAAGAATAAATACATAACAGTCATATTAAGGGGGGATTGATTACATTACATGTTAGATGCTTTTATCCAAAGAGACTTACATACTCAATTCTGTGGATAATCCCCACAGGAGCAATTTGGGGTGACGACATGCTGACTGCAGTGGGGTTTGAGCCTGTGCTCCCCTGATCCGAACAGCAACGCACCAGTCCACCGCGCCACAGCCTCGCTAATAAAAAAAAGATATTTTAATAAGTGCAACGAGAAGTGTTACGATGAAATTATTAGGACATATTTTGGTCCCCTTATTATATTACTGTATGGCAGCTTTAATCTAACTCTATTTTTTTTATTATTCTTTTAAATAATTATTATAGTATTTAAATCTCGTGTTTATTAGATGTGCCCGAAAATCATTCAGCTGTTCATTTTTTTCAGCCTCTCAAATATGGCAGACCAAACAAACATGTTATAGTACAAAAGATAAATTCATTACCTAGAAAATAATAAGCGCATTTATCTATAATGTAGCTGCAGAACTATGCTTGTCTAAAATAGCTCCAAATGCAATATTTTATTTTCTGCAGCCTGTAAATGAACGACCACTCATGTTGTATAATCTCCTCCTCACTATGACAACAGGCCTATCATCCAACCTTTAAAATAGCAGCTTAAAAAAAAAAGTACAGCATGTGTGCAGCATCCTTTGTCTTTTGGAAAGTGTATCAGTCTTTAGAGTGCAGGATGATGGTGTGTGTGCAGCGGTGGTTCCCAGAGATTGCAGTTTATTATGGTTCTGATCATTAGGTATTACATATGAGAAAAGTGAGCCCTTTATTTCTGAATTCAGTAAAACCTGTTTATGCTGCAAAATTGATCAAAATTACTACTTAACTCATTACTAAATCCATCTCTCATCTCCATCTATTTACACATTGTAAGTGGTAAAATATAAATAACAAGGCTGCTAAATGTAAACCTGTATCTTATAAACAGTACTACCATATGGTAAAACCTGTAACATGATGCCAATATATATCGCTCATTTTAATGGTTATCTGGTTACGGTAAACATTCTTTGCACTACAGTTAATCATAAATAAGAAACTGTTGATTAAATTAGAAACATTAGGAAATATCAAATATTTATGCCCTTTGAGGTTTATATAGAAGTACATTACATTGTTGTCACTCGTTTTCATTCAAAAAGCGAATTAATGCGAAGGTCATGAGAGTTCAATTGAGTTTCTGAACTTTGGCTATAGAGTGGCGAAGTCCCTCCCCTTCCGGGGGACCTCCATGGGACCTTATTTCGGAAAAAGTATGTATTGAAGTCAATGGAGAGAGAAAGATTATCTTTTGATCCCGTTTGAATTGTGCAACGAATTACACATATGATGTTTGTCAATTTAAAAGATAATTTTGCAAGTCAAAAAAATTAAAATATGCCGTAAAACTGTGAAGTTACACATTTTTTGTGTGAAGCGCTCAATGAACTACAACTCTGGTCTTGCACATGTCACCAACACCAAGATGGCCGTCACGTTGGCACATTTCACCTCTTTCTTTCAGAATGAAGCGAAAAGTATTAAAAGAGGTGAAAATCACTACAAGTCTGGCCATGTTGAGAGCTGTACATACACACAAGGGGAG
>NW_011335056.1:0-2837 GCF_000735185.1 Notothenia coriiceps
ACAAGCATAACTGTCTTCTCAGGCATACCGGGAAGAAATGTTTGAACATTTTAAAGTAAAATGCTTAAATCTGGTGCACTTTAAGCAGAATTACTAGAGACTAGATCTAGGGGGTACAACTCTAAACACCCATATGAAAAAGATCAGTTTACATTTTAATAATTAAATAAGTATGTGAACATAACCAATAACCTACCATAGCCAATAACAAATACATGTAACGTATCTTATTTTACTATTTTATTTATGCATATTTTTTTATCTCCAGTTTAAAACGATATGTCTGGTTTACTGTCCTATAGTATACATTGGAATGATTTCAAACCTGTTTTATCCCAATAATTATAAAGGAGTGCCTTGGAAATATGTGTTTACATAAATTGTGATCAAAACGTTTGAGACCCACTGAGATAACTTAGACTAAAGTGAACTATCTAAATACTCAGACTCCTTTACCTCACTGAGCTGTAGTTATCAGCCTCTCAGTCTGACTGGAGAGGACTCTCCCTCCACATTATTGTAGAAACATCTTATTTTTCCGTTAGAGCAGCTAGCACCAGATGCTAATAACAACAGCGCTGGTACCGGTGCACCCTCCCTTTCTCCCTCGCTCGCTCCCACGCTCACTCGCACTTTGGCTGTGAGCTGCGGGTGCCAGATAAGCCAACATCCCCCATTTTCATCACTTACAGCGCCCATTGTACAGGGCTAATGAAAAGTGTAACCGGGATGAAAAGGGTGTTACAATTACTTAATTATGAATGTCGTTACATCAAGGCCGAAAATTAGGATGAGCACAAAATATTTTTTTGCCCTCCCAGAGCTGTCAGCGCAGCGCCTCCACAGATCTGGCGCCCTCGGCGAACATCTATAACGCCAGTGCGACGGACCGTCCCAGGTTACGCTGTAGGAAGTGTAGGTACAACGCTACATTTCCTGCCCCGCCGCAGTCATACAGTAGGCTACGGAGAGCGGCGAGAAACATTTCCTCAGGCATTGAAAAGCGGAACCGAAATTCACATTTCTAAATGATGCCGTTGGAATCTAAATGTTGGAACCGTTTCCGAACAGGAACCTGTACTCGGTACCCAACCCTACCGGACACCATCCTTGCCCCCTCACTCCCATTGCTCCCTGGGCGCTGTACAATAGCTGCCCACTGCTCCTAGTAATAGGATGGGTTAAATGCAGAGGCTAAATGTCACTGTGCTGTGTGCTCTGCATGTGTGACCATTAAAGAGGGTTTCATCCCTCCGTTTCTTTCTCTTCTAAACCTCCAAGCTATCTGGCAGATTGCCAGACGTCCCCCCCTCGTCCAAGGGAAAATGTTTTAATCACAAGTGGATCATGTTCTCCTCCTCACAATCTTTCCACCAGAGGACAAGAGAAGGGAGGATCTTCCCGCATTGAGATGGAAGCCATGGATCTGGGAAGGAATGAGCAACAGTCATACAACGAATCATCCTTTTCCCTGTTATCATCAGTTTCATTAAATTCAAATGACAATATTGAAGACATTTGTGAAGCTCACAATCCTCCCCTTTAGTTTGTGGATTACATCAAACACTATGTGAGCATAACATTCCTATTAGTCATCGTTGCTCAGATTTCCCATTTCCACCTCCACTCAATCGGCCTTGTTCCCTTCCACCCCCCCTGCCACTCTAAGGCCTTCACCTCAGCCTGCAAGGCCCAAGTCAACACAGGCTACCCGGACCAGTGGACATAATGTGAAACAATCCTCCCTCAATGATCCAGTTCAGCATACTTGTATGCAGCAACCATATCCTGGAGCCCCAGCAATCAGAGCCCCTACAGAGACCCCCTATGACGAAACTCCCTTAGATCTCTCCTTTAGGCAGCCTGAACGATATTCAACATACCAGACTGCTGCAAAAGCAATAAGTCAACTGTCACTGCCCTTACCTCTGCCACAAGAATCCAGACCAGCTGCATCCCACTCTCATCAGCAGCTTGATCCCTCTCAACATTCAGGCTTTCTTCTCATTCCCACCAGGTCCTATCTCAGGACCGTAGTATAGTCGACTTTATTTTTACGTTATTATTCAAAGATAAATAAGGAAGTGTGTGTTCTATGAGATGGCAGAGAGGTTTCGGCTCCGATTATTAAATCAAAGAGCCTTAATGTTTTTGATATCATTTCACTATAGC
This sequence comes from Notothenia coriiceps, assembly GCF_000735185.1. NCBI lineage: Eukaryota > Metazoa > Chordata > Actinopteri > Perciformes > Nototheniidae > Notothenia > Notothenia coriiceps. Next base: position 2,173 of record NW_011335056.1, read on the forward strand.
TATGTGGACGGTGTCAAGGTCCAATGTTGACAAAAACACTATATATAATCCAGGGGCGGTATTGCGCCTAAAAACTGTTTGCCAGCCGCCCTTAAACAACAAATGAAGAAGAAGAAGAAGAAGAAAACACAGCACAACGAACAAAATGATAAGTTAGTATGGCAAGTTCAGATAACACACAGGAGCTAGAAGACCCACCTGCTTCTTTTAAATCAGCTAGACATGAAAGCCGAGAGACCAACATAAATAAAGGAAGCTTTTGGCATATATTTTTCAACGGCTATGCACCCATATGCAATAGTAGAGGACCCCGGCTTGTATTGATTGTGATTGAAACACTTTCTTATTATTTATTTTTGAAATATTTTCAAGACATTATTTTTAGTTGTACAGTTTATTTAACCTTTTTGTTTGACATCAGCCATTATAGATAATACGGCCATCTGAGTGTGTGTGGTACTGCTTGTGGTTTGTTTTTAACTGTGTAAAAGTTAATTATTCAAAATGTTAGAGTTCCTTATTTTTAAACTGAAACTTGCACTACTGTTCAAAAATAAATAACAACACACCTGGAATTATGCATTTGGGACTTTTTCTTTTTCTTGTTGTACCGAACCCGTACCGAACCGTGACCCCCAAACCGAGGTACAGTACGTGCCGAACTG
>NW_011335057.1:0-6350 GCF_000735185.1 Notothenia coriiceps
CCTCTCTCTCTCTCTCTCTTAAAGGGACAGCGATCTCATCTCACTCTGCATGAACCTAATATCATAACATGTGTGCTGTGGAAAATCACAGAACGGACGATCGCCCTTATTATTATGCCGTCTAAACCAATTGTTTAAATGTGTTTGTTAAATTCGGCATCATGTAAGTTGCACTGACATGATGTCCACACACTGCTTCCCCGCAGCGAGGCTGATAGTTGACGAGCGTCAAGCTCCTCAACCCCCCCCTGTTGATAATTCTCGATCGTTGGCACGCTGATACATTTTTTTTTTTTAAATGGCACTTCATATGAAAAAGGTTGCCGACCCCTGCCGTAGAGGAACACCTGGGCGGGACCAGGCATGTCCCTCTTTCTCTTTGCAGACAAGCATATATGCGCTACGGCATTCGCCGCACTTGAGTCATGGTGCTCAGAGTTAGTGNGGGCTGGTGATGGGTCCGATACATTGATTGTTTTTTGTTTCATGGTTCTGCCACGAGCTCCAAAAGACAGTTTTGGGATAAGAAAACGTGGGGATAACAGTACCTCCGGGGCGCCTCCATCCCGCTCCGGCATTCGCCGCAACGGGGGGAGGAGGCATGAACCCCTCGCCACCTGGCCCCCGGAGGAGGCAGGGAGTCAGGTACCCGGAAGGCGCACGGTGTGAACGGCCAGGGCGAGGCCGCCACACCGCCACTGAGTCAGGGGTTCCGAGTTTTCGAGCCAAGTCCCGGTGAAACGCAGTACGGAGCAATCCGGCAAGGAGCCTCCAGCAGACCCCCCGCGCGCGGTTCCCTCTTCCCTCGGAAGAGGCCGGAGAGGTGGTGTTTTTCATCTGCTGGCGGACTGCCGGGGAGAACGTGCAGCCTTGGGAGCCCAGGCTCAAGAGTTAGTGGCAGTGAGAGGCCCGCTGGCACCTGCCTTTTACAGCAGGCACGCGCTGGTATCGGGGTGGGGAGAGGAAGGTATGAAGCAAGAGGCTGCAGAAACAGCCCAGAGACACTTTCCCCTCTAAACACACCCCTCATCTCGGTCCACAATGCACTGGGCAAGTCCTCCTGTCAACTCTCCTTATATTCCTCCGGAGACCAGTTGGGACATGGCCAGCATCCCACCTCCTCCCTGGTACATCTCAAATCGTTAAATGAGCTCAGTAATGTACTGCACCAAACATCACCATGGGTAAATGAGCTACGTAATGCCCTGGCAATATCACATTTGGGTTTATTTCAAAAAAGCCTGGGGGAAAAACACATATGCCGTCATGTCTGTAAAATATCATTCTTTTGTTTATTTCCATCCTTCATGGCAAATACACATATCTTTGTCCGCTCGCAGAGCACAGTCGAACCCCGCAGTTGGATGAACCGACCAGCCAAAGCACCGGAACCTGACCCGGGAGGAGGCCCTCCGATGGCGGGACAAAATTGTGCTGATACCGCAGCTGGCTGGACACAGTAGCAGGTAGAGGAACACCCAGGGCGCGGAACCAGGCATGTCCACTCTTTGCAGCAGCATATATGCCGCTACGGCCGATTCACGCGCACTGGAGTCATGGTGCTCAGAGTTAGTGGTATACCCGAGGCGCATGGTGGACGGCCCAGGGCGAGACAGTCACATCGCGACTGTGAGTCACGAGGCTCAGGGCAGTGTGCTACAGGAGGCGCACGGTGGACATACGCGGGGCTGGTGAGCATGGCGCGGAGCACCCGGCAGGAGCCTCCAGCAGGTGTAAGCTGCTGGCGGACTGTCGGGGAGAACGCGAGGTGCACCCGGCAGGAGCCTCCAGGTCTGCTGGCGGACTGTCGGGGAGCACCTCACAGTCTGAGAACACTTGATGCACCCGGCAGGAGCCTCCAGGTCTGCTGGCGGACTGTCGGGGAGAACGCTTGATGCTCCCGGCAGGAGCCTCCAGGTCTGCTGGCGGACTGTCGGGGAGAACGCTTGGTGCACCCGGCAGGAGCCTCCAGGTCTGCTGGCGGACTGTCGGGGAGAACGCTTGATGCACCCGGCAGGAGCCCCCAGGTCTGCTGGCGGACTGTCGGGGAGAACGCTTGGTTCACCCGGCAGGAGCCTCCATGTTTGCTGGCGGACTGTCGGGGAGAATGCGCTGCACTTGCTTAAATGGTTCCACCTCCGCGGGGCTGGTGATGGCAACATTGGGTCCGATGCTTCAATACACTGTCACAAAAGAGGAACACCCGGGCGGGACCAGGCATTTCCCTCTTTGCAGACAAGCATATATGTGGTTGTTACGCAGGATCAAACAGGTAGCCTGTGATGAAGTAGGGTCGACCCTATATCATGCGAAGCCACCGAGCCGTGGTCCCCGAGGTGCCGGTGCCCGGAGCAAGGCCAATTGCTGAATGCCGCAGTCGACTAAGGCCGCTATGCAACAGTGGAGGATTACAGAAACACGTGTTTGCCTGGCACTCCGCGGCGAAGTGGGGAGGTGGAACTTCCACCCCGCCGCGGAACCCGTGGTGGGACCCCTGAGTCAGACGGTTCGTCTTGGAAACGCTTCATATCGGTCGGCCCGGGAGGTAAGAGACACGCAGGGTAACGGACCCGCAGTGTTACCCCCACGCAGCACACGCAGCATACGGAGGAGGCAGGGGAGTCAGGTACCCGGAGGCGCACGGCCGCCACACCGCACTGGAGTCAGGGTTTCGAGTTTTTCGAGCCAGGTCCCGGTGAAACGCAGGACTCCAGCAGGAGCCTCCAGCAGACCCCCCCGACGGTTCCCTCGTCCCTCCCGGCCATCAGAGTCGAACCCGCAGTTCGGAGGAACCGACCGCCAGAGCACCGGCACGAGGCCGGGCCGGCGGAGGCCCTCCGATGGCGGGTCGCGTTTGCCATTCGATCAGAAGTGAGAAATCAGTTGGGACAAAAAACATTGGGTCCGATGCTTCAATGCATGGTACACGGACCACAAAAGTAAGAGTCTGCTTTTTGGAGAACCGTAAAAAAAATTGATAAAATAGTGTCTTATAATGCGGGTCGACTCCCCTGAGAACTGCCCTTCATTCCTCCACTGTCACAAAAGTAAAAGTTTACTTGCGGACTTAAATGGTCCCACCCCGCCACACCGCACTTGAGTCTTGGCGCTCAGAGTTAGTGGCAGTCTATCTCCTCGGGGCATTCCTCCACTGTCACAAAGCAAGAGTTTGCTTTTCCGTATAAAACAAAAATGTATCCGAAAATTTTGTCTCATCAACTCAACGTTTGCCCCCTTGCATTCCTCCAGAGTTTGGGAAGGACCATGCTGGGGGGTGTCCGGGCAACAAAATGTATCCGAGCCAGAGGGCACATGGAGCGGATGAATTCCTCAATGAAGTTACGCAGCCGTTTTTTTTCCTCTCAAAAACTGGGTTTCTGATTTTGTGCAGACAGTAGTCTGGAAAAGATGAATGAATTTTTTTGACAGAGAATTCCCCTCTCCGTTGCAAGTTGCAACGGGGGGGTGCAAAAGTCTCCGGGGCTTCGGCCCGAAGCGCCGAAGGGTTGAGCTTAGTTTAGCCCGTCCTCCGTTGGCACTTGGAAAAAATTCAAAAAAAATTCAAAAACTTCATTTTTGATTATTTTCAGATATAATTGACTGTTTTCTTTGATTATTTCTTCTTTCCACGGGTGGGGGCGCATGGCAGGACGCCTATGAGCTCCCAAATTTGGCCTGGAACTTCCAGGATTTGTGGGATAAGCTCCATAAACTGACAAAGTCATCCAAAAATGTCACTTTTATAGCCCAAAGATATATAATACAAATAAATTAAAATAGTAAAAGGTACAATTGTACTCCGCATTACCCGGAATTTGATTTATATAGCCCCATAAAAGTAATTAAAAATCATTTTTGTGGGAAAAAGTTTTAAAACGCCTGATTAAAGCATATGCAGGACCCCAGTGAGCTCCAGACTATGTGCATTGTGTTAAGGAACCATATTAATGATAACATCAATCATTTAAATTCAAAGATAATGATTATAAATCTTTTTTAGGGGGAAAACTGTGGATCTGTCCATTTCGTTAACATTCTGATAGCCAAATGGACAAGCCTGTTTAAAGCATATGCAGGACCCCAGTTAGAGCTCCAGACTATGTGCATTGTGTTAAGGAACCATATTACTGATAACATCAATCATTTAAATGCAAAGATAATGATTAAAAATCATTTTTAGGGGGAAAACTGTGGATCTGTCCATTTCGTTCAGATAGCCAAATGGACAAGCCTGATTAAAGCATTATGCAGGACCCCAGTGAGAGCTCCAGACTATGTGCATTGTGTTAGGGAACCCTATGAATGGTGTACATGAGTGTATACATGTTTTAAATAGTAGGATACCTCCAGGGCGCATCACCACATTTTACAACGCCAGGGAAGACAGGGGATAGGATCCTGGGGTAAACATTGTTTAATTGTTTAAGTGTTTTTAAATGTGATGGAACGTGGTTTTGTCACTTTCAAAACTCTCCGTGTCATTGACCGGAGAAATTGGGCAATGTTGTATTCAATCTGGCCAGTTAACGTATTCAGTGAGACGAAGTACGTACATTGACCGGAGTGATCCCATGTTAATTTTGTCCAAAAACCGGAGCATTCCCTAGCCCATCACAGTCCCCCTGCTTCCACTCCTACTGCTATTTATTTATTTTTTTACTTTATTATTTGCCCCTTTTCAGTGTTTGTTTGTTTGTTTGTTTGCTCACCATGTAAAGCGGCCTTGGGCCCCTTGAAAGGCGCTGTACAAATGTCATCTATTATCCTTCGGGGATCTGGGACATGGACATCTTTCCCTGCAGTGGAGGATTGTGTTAGACCGTTTTTTGACAGCAGATTTGTGTAGAGACTCTCCGGCTCATCCATCTGTCCCCCAGCCCTGATGGAGCTGGCTCTGATTGAGAATTTGGGGAGGTATTTCTCTACAAGACAGCTCTCTGCTCCACACTTCACTAAACTCACGTTGCCTACTAGGCTGTGATGTTGGTTGTTATATAATTTCCTAAATGCATAATAATTGGCGGGGCGTACAGGTATTCATGTTGATAAGTGTTCTTTATGTGTTATTCTCAGTTCAACTTGTTTCTAAGATGAATATAATGATTCAGAATCAAAATTCCTTATTTGTCTCACATTTGGGGACTGAACGATGATGGTTTTCTTAAATATGCTCTGCATTATTTTCTTCTTTGTTGCAGGCCATCCTCTGCCAAAGCTACACTTGTATTGGGAAAGGTAAGAAAGGCAGCCATGCACTACTGCCCTCCGTATACATTATGCCTCTTCAAAGTGCATGTTATAGTACTGACATGACAGATTCTTCACTACAACATGTTGATCTACAATCAGAATCTGGACATTATTTTCATTTCTTTAGACTTAGTTTGACAGCATCAAAATAGACTTTAACTTTCACATTAATAACTTGTGACTTCACCTAGACTTTAGCATTTTTAAACTTGTGATCTCTTGATATCCTCCCTGACTCCCGGACCTGGGAGGGAGCCGAGGGGGAACCTGAGAGGGAGTGGAGAGGGAACCTAAGGGGGAGCGGAGGGGGAACTTGAGGGGGAACTGGAGGACTGTAGCTCCGATTACAACACAGAGGAGTGTGACTCCATTTCATGTCAGGATGCCATTACTCTATGACAGTGGTGAGCCGTGACTTTTATACCTAGGCCCTCTGACCCGAAAAAAAAGAAGAGTTATTACGTCTCAGCGTGTACCTCAGCGGAATATCGAAACAACGGCCCGGGGTGCAAAACACATCAATGACAGCGACCCTCTATCACACAAAACAACACCATTTATATAAACACCTATCATGACAGGGCACCCACAGCCAAGTAACAATTACAAATGAATTAAGTCGGCACGGTGGCCCACATTGAAAATGACTTAGGCCTACCTTAGATGATCAAATCACTTAAACAGAACGTCCATCCTCCTGTCCTTTTGGATGAAGCACTTGATGGCGGGTCATGCAGCTGATCCTTTGCCACTCCAGTTTCTCATTGTAACTCAATCTTGAAAATGACTCGGTTAATAATTTCGCAACGATGTCATCACTATCACTGAAGTGAGCCATCATGAACAAACTTATGCTAATCATAAATCTATCCATCATAAATCTATCGATTAGATTTATGATTAAAAAATTATAAAAGTAGGGTAGACATGTGGATATTATCCGGCTGAACAAAACGTGCATTTATCTAACAGGTTCGTTCCACAGACCTTATTTCCAGCTATTTTCCAAAACCCTATGGAGAAATCCCATTGCTTTTTTGTCGAGGGAACCCGAGCGCAGCTTACTTCCAGGTTTTAGGACGCGTCACTGCACCACTTTA
>NW_011335058.1:0-487 GCF_000735185.1 Notothenia coriiceps
AGGACAGGTGAGGGGGGGGCACACACACACACACACACACACACACACACACACACACACAAATCCACCTAGCAAAAAGTGGACTATCATACATTTCAGCTTCTGGTAACCGAAAACAACAGACATTCTAAAAAAATATATACCTTTAAAGTCATTATATTTATTCTAATGTATCTGTCAAGTTGCCCCAATGCATTGTGGTTAATGTATGAAGTGTTTTTACCTCAAGTGCAGATACTTCATGGGTCGTGTGTCATCCATGGTCTCTTCCCACCGGAGGAAATATCATCAAAGGAGGGTTCGCTGAGAGCGGAGGCCGAGGAAACCTCCATCATTAACATAAAAGCTTATAGAGGGGGAAGCGAGTCGCAGCCGTGAAGATAGACCACACACACACACACACACACACACACACACACACACACACACACACACACACACACACACACACACACACACACACACACACATACACACACACATACAC
>NW_011335059.1:0-1601 GCF_000735185.1 Notothenia coriiceps
CATGTCAATTCGGCGAACATAAACATAAATGATCGTGGTGAAGATGATGATTAAATTAGGATTAAAAATCGAGAGCCGGGCTGCATTTCCTCCTGTTCGTTTTTTTCGACTAAACAACATTATTTTGTTAAATAACAACATGGTGATGTTTTGTAAATGATTACATGTCTCTTATTTAGCACAGTAGTATGATATCCGTGACATATGGATCTTAACAAAGTTCCGCTGTACATCCAGCTTACTGTATCTGACTTTATTTCACATGAGCTCCAGTGTGGAACCCCACTGCACCCCCTGGTGGATCAATGATCCATTGCAGCTGGCTTCATTATAATTACATTTATCTATCACGGGGGCGGTCTCAAGTCAAGCTGGAGGTTTTCCCTTGAGCGAGGGCAGATCACGTACCAATCACGGCCCTCGCGTTTCAAACTGTCTGAAATGAATCGCTACATTTGTAACTGTTAAAGTGGTTTTCTTGTGCAGGCCTTCCAGTTAGCGTCTGCGTGATTTCATTTGGCGGAGTTCGAGGCGTACCTGGGAGCTGAGTGTGTGAAGGAGACCTTTTTGGTTTTGGTGGGAGCCAGTTCATTAAGACAGGAGGAGAGGGAAGAGAAGGATTGTCAGATGGCGGGGGAGGGAAGGCAGACATCTTACAGGTAATGCAGGCTTCGAGTGCTGAGGGAGATTTTTGTTTTCTGAAGGTTATTGTGTGTTTGCGTGGGGATGGGGATATAGTCATGTTTACGGCACAGGTGCAATAGTGCCTTGCTCTAGGTCTAGGGCACATCTTCAGGTACCAGTTTTCCCCTGATGGTATTATTACTCCACAGGCCACATGAGTCAAATAAACGCTGCAAACCAAAATACACCACACATTCAAATTTTATTTTGATTTAACTTTAATTTGAAAAATAAGTGTGGATATAGATGCAATATTTATACTCGAACAAAACAAAACATAAACAGTTGCCTGACATCCTACAGTTAAACATCAGATATAAATTACACAAAAACTGTTTGTTTTTATAAAATGCAAAATATATCCCTTCTTTACCTGCCTGATCCAACACTTAAAGGATACAGTGAAAATCTTGTTTATACCTAGTGTACAATATTATACTATTCAGTGTTAATGAAGCATAACACATCTGATGGTGGAATTTGAACTGTTGTGGTGTTAGTGTCTTAGAAACTAAACTAGTGTGTCCAAAACAATAAAGCTGCTACTACTTACTTGTTTCTGTCCTAACTAAGTTTGCTGCCAAAATATAATTTATCTGGTCCTTATTTGCTTTTTATAATTATGTTTGGTCATCCATTGTGCTATGACGGTCTGAGGCAGTTATCTTGCAAACTGCCAAGAGTGTTTTTATTTTTTTTATTAAGGTTGCTTTGAATCCTGAAAGTCAGTTACAGGATTTGGTTTTTTCAAAAGATAAAACAATTAATATTAAAAATGGACACCTGAAAAAACTGTGAAACAGCACTGAGCTAGTAAATTATTTTTCAACAACTACACTGAACAAAAATATAAATGCAACACTTTTGTTTTTGCTCCCATTTTTCATGAGATGAACTCAAAGATCTAAAACATTTTC
>NW_011335060.1:0-3977 GCF_000735185.1 Notothenia coriiceps
AATAATATCAAAATAATAAATACCAATAAACAAGATCAACAAATATTTTGGAGCGCACTTCCACAAGCTACTAAAGATATATAAATATGATGATTAAAAATAAATGAGACTAAAATGAATTAGATCAAATATTTTGTCAACCGAGCAAAGCAAAATAATCGTTTTTTTTCGATTATGTTGTTTTCGTATATGTGGCAGGCCAACATCGTAATTGCGATTCAAATACGATTAATTGCACACACACACACACACACACACACACACACACACACACACACACACACACACACACACACACACACACACACACACACACACACACACACACACACACACATCCTCGAGCCCTTCCTCTCATTCAAACTGCTGTGCTTGCCAGGGCATGATTACATATTATCTGCGGCACATAGAGAACATGGTGTTGGCTAGACCGAATTAAATGGAGCAAAGGAAGGAGAGGACTGTAGGAATGTAAGTAGGAATATGTTAAAGGGAATGAGTGTGAAAATGCAGCATACAAACACAATTCCCTTGAGTATGAATCACATGTGTCCATGGGCGTGAACTATGTAAATAAAAAATGTGATTCTGCAACTGTCTCATTAGATTTACTAAATTTTTCAAGGCCTTGCAGTTATTTGATAATGTGACGAACACTAGCATAGTGTTGGTAGCAGTTTCACATACAGCATTATACTGGGTAAAGCTAGGTGAAACCTCATCCTCCCATGCTGCTGAATAATCCGTGGTTGACACCGGTTTCCTTCATATTATTTCAGGGCATAATGTGCTGTCGCATTGTTAGAAGGATGCCATCCAAGTTTCCTTTTTTTTTTTAAGGCGAGCAACTCAAACTGTCTTTACACTTTGCGGGAACAGCTATTTAGACAGAAAAATAAATCCATCTTTAGCTGTTAAAGTATTTAAAGGAGGATTAAAGGGTGGATTAAATTGTTTAATACAGCTACCGGTGAAGTACCTTGAATCTGTTGGCCTATTTTTGGGTGATAGGCAGCATTTTTTACTCCCGCTGAAGGGTGGCCAAAAATGGTTGAGCTGACATTATTTTGTGATATATATCGTACACAGTTTTTAAAGAATTTTTGGAAAAAATATTCATATTAAATCAAAGAACAAGGGGGTTTATAAATGCTGTTTTGCACCATCATTAAATAATAGCCGCTTTCACACCAAGTACTTTGCCGTACAGATCGCGTTCACACCGGAATAAGTTCCCTGAGGGAAGATTATGCAAATGAGCCGCTGACGTCACTTCTTCTTCTTCTGCTTTGGGTTTACTGGCAGGCCACAAACAACTTCACGGCGTAAACTGCCACCCGAAGTCCCCGGCCGGAAGTCCCCGGAGTTGGGGACTGGCTTCAGTAGAAGCAGTCCCAGCAGCTTCACCGAGTAAATCGCCAGAACGCCTACACCTCCTCATCACTCCACTGCTCCCATGTTTTTCTTTGTGTTGTCATAAGTTATTCTCTCTCCGTTGGTGCGCGGGGCTAATGCTAATAATGCTAATGCCACAAATACAATGGCGGCTTCACAAAACGTTTCTTTTTTACGGGGCGTGGTTTGCAATTCGCCCAGCCAATAGAAATTTGTACTTTTTTGGTACCACCTCTCTAGCAGGCACTAAAAATGGGGGTAAAAGTTCCCGGCACTAAGTACTCTTTTTGGTGTGAACGCAACATAAGGGGTACTAACGGAACTAAACGGGAAAAGTACAGGGAAAAGTACTCCGGTGAGAGCGCGCATAATGAATCCAACAGGAATCCATCAAAAAAGAGGAAGAGAAACCAATTTCCTAGATCACAGCAACAACAATGTCTTCCATTACAGCTTTGCACTGTACATTACTGTTATGTTTATGTCAGCATTGATAAATCTGGGCATACCAAACAGAAAAAAAGCCACTAATTACAATAAACTTTTTGAGAACAGTGATAATCACCAGATGATGATGCTATACAGGAAGCAGGACAGTGTGCCACTTTTCTGCAGATGTATGCCATTTGCTTCCACTGATCATCCATACTGTTCAGCCATCACTGCATCTTTTTTTTTTTTTTTCTTCTCTGCTGAAAGTAATTTTTCCTGGAAAAACAAGGGCAGCGATAAAGTGGTGATAGAATTATAGGCAACATTTAGGGGGAGAATCTCTGTTAAAACAAGACATTCCGATAGTTTATAAAAAAAACATTTTGAGGATTGCTTCCTAACTTGCATTTATCTTACTTCAATAAAGCCATTATGTAAACATGAGTAAGAGACTTGAAATAATAAGACCTAGTGGAAATGAAATGTCATAAGCCATCTGTACTTTTGTAGTCCGAAAACACTTGCAGTTCTTCTTTAAAGTATCTCTTTCCAGCTTATTTCATTTCCCTGTCAATCTCCTTCACTTTACCGCACTATTTTTTTTCAACTCACCACAAAGCTAATCTTCTCTCACCTTTTCTTCAAAGCTCTTTCTTTATCATCATGCCATTATCTCTTTCTTCCTTTTACATTGAACGCCTTCAAACCTGCTTCACATCTCTCCTCCCTCGTTTCCCACTTCAGCTCTTCACTGAATTGTGTAGATTGGGGTCCCTCCTCTTGATCTAGCTGCCACCTTCTTGGCCCCCTGTCCTATTTGGTTTTCTTTACCGGCCCTCCTTCAGTGGCTCTGTCTGGTATGTCAGCCTGCAAAGCTTCTGCGCTACTGTACATCCTGTTGATAAGAAGCATCCTGTGCATCATCACTCGCAGCTGCCTGTGGGTTCAGCTGGCTCAGTGGCCCATCTGTGTGATCTTCTGCCAGATAACTGGGGTTTGGCACTGCATGATCCATCCCTCTCCAAATCATTTGCCAGCAGAAAGAGGTATGGAGGCTGGAGAAAGAAAGGTGGAGATTGGACAGCGATCTCTGCATTGACTGCTCTGGCCGTGTGGGCTCTCCGGTGCTCACAGCCAATCTCCCCTGTTCACCTGGGAGCGCCATAGATTGGCCTTGTATAACAAAGGACGGAAAAGCCCTCTGCTTATAGAGTGATGTGTAAGGAAGAGCTCAAGGTGTGATGGTGACGCAAGTATCTAATCCTGTGTGACATTTAAATGCCATGACTACTATTGATATATGGTTGAAGTACCTCTTGGGAATTGTTCCTATTCTAAAAGTCTGATATATTTGGAGGAAAATCTAATAAAGGAAACGTGAACAAAGCACAAGGCTTAACATTTTTGTCAGCACCAACTTTTATTCTCAGACTCTCCTTTGTACGGCAGGGACTAGTCGCAATGGTGTGAATGTGGCTCAGAGCACCCCTTTGAAGGTCGGAGCTGAGTGTGCGATGAGTAGATGTACAGTATTATAGGTGCATGTGTTCAAGTAGTAATATTTACAGTGCATCCGGAAAGTATTCATACCCCTTCACTTTTTCCACCTTTTTGTATGTTACAGCCTTATTTCAATTTGGATTAAATTCATTTGTTTTCTCAACATTCTACACACAATACCCCATAATGAAAAAAGTTTTAAAATAACTTTTGCAAATTAATTAAAAATAAAACCCTCAAATATCACTTAGCATAAGTATTCACACCCTTTACTCAATACGTTGTTGAAGCACCTTTGGCAGCAATTACAGCCTCAAGTCTTCTTGAGTATGATGCTTGGCACACCTTTCTTTGGGCAGTTTCTCCCATTCTTCTTTGCAGATTGTCTCAAGCTCCATCAGCTTAGATGGGGAGCGTAGGTGCACAGCCATTTTCAGATCTCTGCAGAGATATTCAATCAGGTTCAAGTCTGGGCTCTGGCTGGGCCACTCAAGAGCCGCGTTCACACCGGAGTACTTTTCCCACAATAGTTCACCAGAACTACGATATATTTGCGTTCACACCAAAAAGCCCCAGGAACTAAATTAGTTAATGAGAAACTTTTTACCCCCTTTTCCGTCCCTGCTAGAGAGCAGGTACTTTCGTGGGAG
>NW_011335061.1:0-342 GCF_000735185.1 Notothenia coriiceps
GTCCAAACATCTGAGGTGATGGGACAACTGCGAGAAGAGAGAGCGAAGGACAGCGACAACCTGGTGCTCCTCAGACAGCTCAGGAAGGAGCAGATCAAAGTGAGTCCTGTTCCTGACATTAGAGGGCTCCATACACCAGCAGCTGAGAGACAAGAGACATCTGCAGCTGGAGGACTCTCCCTCAGTGGCTCTTCACCCAAAAAACTAACATGTTCTCAATATATTTGTATATTTAATTTACTTTAATCCACGGAAACATGTCCCAGTTAGTCAGGATAATCCTCTCAACTCACTGTGGACAGATAGGGACTATTTCTTCAGAAGAAAGGAGTTAAAAGGAAA
>NW_011335062.1:0-1885 GCF_000735185.1 Notothenia coriiceps
AAAAACAATAGTCTTAATGTAAGTAATGAACTGGATACATTTCTAGCTGATATCTTTAAGTTAAAACAATTCCCCTATTCCCCTGTAGTGTCTCGCCTTAATTGTATACTTTTTTAGGAGTGCAAGAAACCTGCAGAAGCATTCGGCTTTGAACAGGCGACACGAGAGTACACCCTGCAGAGTTTCGGGGAAATGGCGGACGCCTTCAAAGCAGACTACTTCAACATGCCTGTCCATGTAAGAGAACACACACAAGACTTGATCTGTTTATCATAAAGCACACGGAGACTAATCTACATCCTCCCCGGTGTAGATGGTTCCCACGGAGCTGGTGGAGAGGGAGTTCTGGAGGCTGGTGAGCAGCATCGAGGAGGACGTGGTGGTGGAGTACGGAGCGGACATTCACTCCAAAGAGTTCGGCAGCGGCTTCCCCATGGACAACGGCAAGAAGACGCTCACAAAGGAAGAGGAGGTACGCACCGTTTTCTTGGAAGTGTGCGAATTTAAATGGGAAAAATCGAGTGTTCATTAAAAGTGCTTGAAAAATGTAATTTGAGGTTCTTTTGATGTTTGTTTTACTTGCATTACTAAAAGAGAATTGATACAATATGTGTGTAGTTTAATGGTCTATCCTGTATCAATGTTGTTTGGTTTTTTACTATTCTTTCATTCGAAGACAGTTGAGAACATTTCACCAGTTACAATGAAAATATACTTGCAGTTACAGGGAGTAGTAAACATTTGCAATAAGGGAACAGTATAGAGCGGTGCAGTGACGCGTCCTAAAACCCGGAAGTAAACTCCTTCCGGTTCCCTCGACAAAAACCAATGCAATTTCTCCATAGGGTTTTGGAAAACAGCTGGAAGTAAGGTTTGTGGTTGAAACACATTGAAGAGACGGATCACGTTTTGTTCAGCCGGATAATCTCCACATGTCCTACTTTTATCATTTTCTAATCATAAATCTAGTCTCCAGAAGCAAAAATTAATAACGTTATGTTATAAAGGAACTACAGCAGGGTCGCTGCTTCAACGTCACGCCAACTTAAGATCCATATTCAAACACAGAGATTCTAAATGGTACAAGTTGAAGCGTTTGTTTGAACAGTCTGCAGGAGGCAGGGACTTGCTTTCAAGCAGAACAGAAACTAACTTAGAGGAGTGTTTACGTGTTCGGCGTAATGACGTACAACGACCTCCACGACTTCTGTAGTCCTATTCAGCCACTTGGTAACAACCATCGTTTTTCAGACACGTCAACTCTTCAGAAATCACCAGTGGGGTCACTGCTGATGGATTTAATGTCGTAGAACAAAACGTGATCCGTCTCTTCAATGTGTCTCAACCACAGACCTTATTTCAGATATTTTCCAAAGTCCTATGGAGAAATCCCATTGGCTCTGAGACGAGGGAACAGGAAGTGGTGAAATGCTGACGCACTTCCTGGTTTTAGGACTCATCACTGTGGCACTCTATACATTGAAACAGAGGCATCACATAGTGAGGGACAATCCTGCAGGTGTAATAAAAGTCAAACAAACAAGAGATTACAATATTTTGGTAATTAGACCAAGCAACATGTTTCTTTCTGTGATAGAACTGGTTATCAGCTCATCAGTCGTTAGTTGATTCTATGAAATGTGGCCGTACCCCTATTAGACTCCAGAGTTCATTTCCTCTGCTCTCTCTCTCCCTGGTTGCTCAGGAGTATGCTCGCAGCGGCTGGAACCTGAACGTGATGCCGGTGCTGGAGCAGTCTCTGCTGTGCCACATCAACGGAGACATCTCTGGGATGAAGGTGCCCTGGCTCTACTGCGGAATGGTGTTCTCTGCCTTCTGCTGGCACATCGAGGACCACTGGAGCTACTCCATCAACTACCTGCAC
>NW_011335063.1:0-2880 GCF_000735185.1 Notothenia coriiceps
AAGTGCTACTCAACTGGCTTTAGATAAGCCAGTCCTTTATTAGTATATAAGTGCTCTGTTAGCAGTTCTTTGTTAGTAATTCTATCGCTCGAAGTGGAGTCGAAAGAGATGAGTTTTCAGTCTGTGCCGGAAGATGTGCAAGCTTTCTGCTGTCCTGATTTCAATGGGGAGCTCATTCCACCATTTTGGAGCCAGGATAGCAAACCCACGTGTGTTTTATATATATATATATAAAATAGAAAGGCTAATCATTTATTAGCGACACCCTCCTTTTAAATGGACTTTTAGTCTTTATTATTTACTTAATTTTATATTGTTTTATAGGTTTTACATTTTAACCTATATTATTTAACAGTTAAATAAGCGACATTTCCTTTCAAGTTTATCTTTTAATCATTTAACCTCTATTATAATGATCTTTAAGTTTATATTGTTGAGGGGAATTTCTTGTTTCTTGTTTTAATTTATGATGTGTGCCATTTTGTAAAGCACTTTGAGCTGCACCTGCTGTATGAAAAGTGCTATATAAATAAAGCTTTTTTTATTATTATTATAATAATCGGTACATCTTCTATAACCGCAATAACTTTTATCTACCAATTGCTAAAATAATGTCTGCATGTCAAGCTTATTGCTCTATGGTAATAAGAAACTTACTGAGTTTCCTGTGTGTATGTTTTTGTTCTGTGACCCCTGAACCTCGGCCCCAGCGAGCCCCTAGTTACACATTCCAACCAACAGTTGTGTTTTCTAAACAAATGTATGTTGCGTTCAGATGTCATTATATGTAGCTAATTAACGTTACCTTGGCCCTAAAAATAATGTTGTTCCCTGGTTAGCTGGTTAACCAGGCGGAAAAAAGCTATCTCTCTCCATTTCATGCCAAGCTTAAATCAATCTCTGTTGTTATGACATCTCAAACAATGTAAAAAGGTGAGTCAATCTTTGGTGAAACCCATCTATGCAAGTATGATAAGACTTTAGAGCTCGCAGACAGTAAGCCTCATGGCCTATAAGCTTTTTCATACCTGTATGTCAGTGTCTTTGACCGGCTCCAGGGGCTCAAACGTTGTGGCTGCACTTAGACTTTCCAACCTCTGGGAAATGTGGAAGATGTCTAAACCTCTGGAACCAAGGAGGATTGACCTGAGGGTGACAAAGAGACAGAGTTAGGGTTGAATGAATCAAATGGAAAGACTAAAAGCTAGACTGACTATGAACTGTAGTTGGGCTATACCACCACTAGAGGGCAGAACAGGCTTAAGGTTCAATCCAATTACACAGGGTTAGTTTGGAGGAATTTATAAGAGAAATTAAACTAAGAATGAAGGAAAAGTTATTCCTTAAGGGTTGAATATTTTTTAAATGACTACCATATTTCATAATAGAAGAAACAATTGAATGTTCTCTCACAGGGGATCAACATAAGGAAAGTTAATTGTAATGAATACTGTATTAATATTATCCAAGGCCACTTTCAATTTCAGATAGAAATGTTAAAGGTGACATGTCATGCTTTTCCGGTTATTACCCGTCCCCTTGTGTGTTATGAAGGTTTTTCTGCATGTAAACGGTGTGCAGAGTCAAAACCCTTAAAGTACACCCTGTAGCGAGTAAAAAAACACAGAAAATACCTCACCAAAACGCCTCGTTGGTGAAACGTCATCATCCATTTGATTCTTCCGGGTACGTGCTTACGAAAGCACGTACCCGGAACAAAATGGGCCAATCCGTGGAGCCGTTACGTTACGTCCGCGGAGCCGTTAGGTTAAGCCCCCGCTGATTGGTCCAAATTGACCAATCCACACACACTCAGTGCAGGCAGCTCTGCTGATTTCTGCTCCCTGGCTGCAGGCTGATAACAGACAGTTGGGATCGCGGCGAAATTCTCTCTGCAGACCCATTCTCACAGCGTTTATCAACCTATAAACCTTTTTCTTACTCAATATCAAGCCACACTTATTGTTTTTATTTCGGCTGTGACTTTGTGTGTGTTCAGGTTGAGTTTGGCTGTGTTTGGCTGTGTATCGCTAAACAAGGAAATCACAGGGGGGGGGGGGGGAGCAGCAGCGAGCCATTTAGTGGAGAAAGTGAATACTGCTGAATACACATACTTTACAGAGATGCTGTATGCGAAACCAATGTGAGTTTGGAAAATTGCACAGTATTTTTCTATTTTAGTATACCTCAACAATGGAATTATGATCAGTGGAAATGGCCATGACACCTCTCCTTTAATATTAGTTATTTTTATCTGCACTTTCAAAAGACATGATATAGAAGCAAAGTAGCCCACGCCCAAATATTAAACCAGTGTATGAAAATATGTTTTGCCGGTCCGTGTGAAGCCCCGCCCCCTGGCTCCTCACCTGGGCCCTCATTGGTGCTCTTCTCCTCCACCCAGCTGTAGTAGGCGGAGCAGTCCCCGTTGCTAGGCAGAATAACGGGGGGTCCGGTGATGCTGATGCTGGTCTCTCCGTTCTGGTCGTCCCAGATCCAGCGCCCCGACAGGTAGGTGGTCCTGCGAGCCTCCGCCAGCTCGCTCACCGTGCTGGAGGTCAGCGCGGGGTCGCACTCTGCCACCACGTCCGCGGGGTCTCTGGGGAACAAGCGCAGGGGCACAGAGGGGAGGTTAGTGTGTTAACATGGTGCCCGGGGTTATTATGTGACTTAATTCAGTTTATTCTGCCAGTTTTTACTGCTTTCTGTTCCATAGTAATAATAGTCCTGAGCAAATAGAGATTAATTATCTATTCCCCTTAACTATGTGTGTGTGTGTGTGTGTGTGTGTGTGTGTGTGTATGTATGTATGTATGTATGTATGTATGTATGTATGTATGTATGTATGTATGTATGTATGTGTGTGTGTGTGTGTGTGTG
>NW_011335064.1:0-1018 GCF_000735185.1 Notothenia coriiceps
CCCGCCTTTACACGGCCACGACAAGCTCAAAATGGAAGAAATGTGTTTTTCATGACTGCCTTTTTCCAGGATGTTGTCTTAAATAATGGAGTGGCTTGTAGCACTAAACTAAATAGTACACCGCCTTTAAGGCCTTTCTCAGGAGAGGACCAGCAAGTCAATCCAACAATTAGACAAACCTGCCCCCCCCCTCCTCAGCGTCTGAAGGTTAATGCTATCTGCTTAACTGCAAAACCAGAGCGCCCCAGGCCATGCTGCGTGTGTGTGAGCATGTGCAACACACTGCTCAGGGCTATGCTTAAAAGAAGCATAGCCCAGGACTCTGCCACTGTAAAACCAGAGGCTTGGAAATTAGCAACTTCACACAAAAGAGTGGAATATATATTTCCTCCCAGTCAGATTAAAGCAAGAAGAATCTGTTCCATATCACTTTTATTTCATCAGCTGTCTCGTCTAATTGTTTGGCGACCGCCCCTCCGTGTTAATGAATCGCAGTGAGATGTTATGAATGTCTTTGATTGGCCCCTCGGTCCTCACCCCTTGCCTTCAACCTCCCCCCCACACCACCTCTCCTGTCCCCCAACCTACCATTAAGGGCCGTGGACTAATGACCTTATTTGCATCCCTGACATACCTCTGCATGATTGCTGGTGCTAATCTGCCATAGATGTGAGCCCAGGCACCTCAGAGCACGCTCACACACACACACACACACACACACACACACACACACACACACACACACACACACACACACACACACACACACACACACACACACACACACACACACACACACACACACACACACACACACACACACACACACACACACACACACACACACACACACACACACACACACACACGACGTAGTACGTACGTACGTACGTACGTACGTACGTACGTACGTACGTACGTACGTACGTACGTACGTACGTACTACGTACGTACTACTACTACTACTACGTACGTACGTACGTACTACGTACTACGTACGTAGTAGTACGTACGTACG
>NW_011335065.1:0-2526 GCF_000735185.1 Notothenia coriiceps
TTGTCCAAAGGAAACCAGATAAACTGTTGGATGATATGTGGTCTAGAGAGCGCGTTGATGGTTTGGTTTATGGCACAGCTGACTGATGGTTGCGATATTCCTAAATCGTCGGCATTGCAAAGTTGCATTTTCCCTGTTGCTAAATATCGTAGTGTTGCCAAACATTTTATTTCCGGACTAATCGGGTTATTCCTGTTAGTCGGGGATGTTATTGCATCCCGCACTAATTCCACAACAAGTTTGATACCCTCACGATTTTGCCTATATCTCTTGATCAATTCACAGTCTTCCATTGTCTCCAAAACATTTCGTCTCTCAGCCATTTTCAGATTCTTTGTGAATAGGTCTTACTGAGTTAGGAGTCCTCTCGAGGACTTTTAAGCTCTCCCAGACTTAGGTGCTACTTTTAGGCTTAAAATACTTTGTGAATTGCTCTTAGTGAATAAAATTAGGAGTCCTAAATTTAAGACTGACACGCCCATTATGTTTAGGAGTTTCTCCTAAATTCGCCAGTTAGGAGCTACTTTTAGCCCTAAAATCCTTTGTGAATACGGCCCCTGGTCATTAGAACTTATGGATGATTAAAAAGAGAAACAAGATCCCTAACTACTGTAACACCTCCATAAACCGGTGCTATATAAATAAACTTGCCTTACCTGTCCAAACAGAGATTGTCATTTTTTTTTAAAGTGACGTAAATTGTCCAAAGCAGAACATTCAATTCTGTCAGAACCTTTAACTTTGAAACAACCAGTACACCTCAGGCTAAAGCATTTGTTAAACAAGGACTAGCTGGTAAATGGTGGTCATGTGTTCAATCCCTACCTACTGTAACACCTCCAAACAGCTGTCCAAACAGAGATTGTCAGTTAAAAAAAAGTGATGTAAATTGTCCGTCACAGCTCCCAAATCCAATGTTAAAATGGCTCTACACCTGAGGACAGACAACTGTTTGATAATTAGGAAATCAACTATGTACAATCAACATCAAATCCCCCCCTGTGCAGGCTTTGGACGGAGCGTTCAACCAGGAGAACAGAGAGAAGTGTAAGGCTGCCACCGGCCCGCTGATCGAAGCCGTGGACAACCTGACCGCCTTCGCATCCAACCCAGAGTTCGCCAGCATTCCTGCTCAGATCAGCCCAGAGGTACTTCTCTTTCAAATGTTGTTTTACTTGCATTTTAATAACATATATGGATACAAGGCATACATAAGAAAATGGCATACAATTAAGACAACCAACTCAAGAGGCACCTTTTAACCCACCTCTTAATAATTGAATCGAAATGTAATTATTCTTATTTTATTAATGTATTCTTCTCGTTGAATTCAGTCCTGTGTTTGTATTAGGTGTTCTTATTGTGTAATCAATAGCACACAAGCTGTGTGTTATGACCTGGGAACGGGGGTTAGTGTTGACTTTGTTCATGTTTTTGGTTTGTGAAGCACTTCAGAAACCGGTTTATCACCAGGTAGGTTGACACGTACGAGGACTTTGACTTGGTCTCGTGGTGCATACATAAAACAAAAAAAAAATTAAAAAACACAGATAGCGAACTATTTTAAGAACACTATAATAACATAAAAAATAAAAATAGTCAAATGTATGAAAATGTATCTATAAATAAAGTTGGATCTGATTTGATTTTCATGCTGATGTTCCTCAGGGTCACGCAGCCATGGAGCCCATCGTTGTGGCCGCGAAGACGATGCTGGAGAGCTCGACCGGCCTCATCCAGACGGCCCGCTATTTGGCTGTGAACCCCAAAGACCCCCCCAAGTGGTCCGTGCTGGCAGGACACTCCAGGACCGTGTCTGACTCCATCAAGAAACTCATCACCAACATGAGGTAAGTCAGCACTCTTGTGATTTGTTCCTCTACTTAGCTATTTGTCGGCAGCGTTATCAGAGTCCCAGCATGCCCCTGTGCTTCATTACTGGTTTATTACAGCCACTTCTCCCTGTACACACTCTAGAACCCTTCAAAGAATCTCTCAAAACTCACTTATTCACTCTTTCAGAAAGAGTGAACAACAGAGCACTTTTTTTGTTTTGTTTTTTTGTTCTGTTTCTGATTTTGTGTAAAGAGCCTTTGAGCACTGGGAAAAGTACTATACAAATGTAATGTATTATTATTATTCTCACTGTACACACTCTCCATGTCTGTGTGTGTGTGTGTGTGTGTGTGTGTGTGTGTGTGTGTGTGTGTGTGTGTGTGTGTGTGTGTGTGTGTGTGTGTGTGTGTGTGTGTGTGTGTGTGTGTGTTGTTGTGCAGAGAGTTGGAGATCAGAGTGGGGGGGGGTCAGTGAAAGCTGAGTGATGGTTAATGGGATGGAGGGTCTTCAGAGGTCAGGACATCACAAAGACCCCCTCTAATGTCTTAATACCTGGATCAGAACATGACCTGGAGGCACCAAACAGAGTCCTGGGGGGAAACTCTCTCTCCATCTTAACTCTCCTCTCTCTCCATCTTAACTCTCCTCTCTCTCCATCTTAACCCTCCTCTCTCTCTCCATCTTAACCCT